>NW_026947495.1:52317500-52422500 GCF_034190915.1 Cavia porcellus
TAGCCTCAATAGTTCAACAAACTGTATCCCTTTCATTTTGCAAAATACAGATTCAATGATTGTGGTATCCAATTCTTGCTAATATGAGAGTTGGATCACAGACATGTGTTTCTGCTTGGAGTTGGATAAATTTTTAGGGAAAGAGATTCTAAATGCTTCTAAAACATACTTTCTAACCCACCAATATATTTAAATTTATAATGATCTATTGTAGGAATTAATTTGTATTTGATTTTGGATGTATTCTTTTGAAAACTGCATAGCCAAGTACAATGCAGCCTATGTAAATTGACCTTGCTATTTTACATAGCATAGCCTCTGGATAGCTTTTATCACTTGCCCAGATGGTGTTTGGCCTATGTATTTTAGTGAAATGGTTTATTTTCTCCTTGATAGGTTTCAAATGCACAAGAAAACATTATACCCGTCTATCTGCATTTGAGTAGAATACAAACTGACTAATAGATAAACATTCTGTGTGAAAGTAAATAGCCTTAAAAGTATACTGCCTTCACATTCCATTGATCAGCTCAGTCAGCAAAGTTTTCCATATTGTCACTAATGATCTAAATATTTTGGAGAGAAGCATGCCAGAAGTGTGGAGTATTTCTATTTGTGTCACATATTGGGTCATTATAAACTACCTCTTGAATTTCTATTGATCCTTCTACTGAAGTAGTTTCTTTCACTTCCTTCTTTTCATCCCTGTTGAAATGTTATTACAGTTGTGAAGACAAGAATGAGATGCTGTTAAACAGACTGGTTGAATCTCCTGGCCAGACAGCCAAGGGATTTGGACTGATTCATTACCTTACCTTTATTAGGAGTCTTCTCCAAATTCTTAGCGGTTGAAAAGAGGTCAAGAGGATGAAGCCTGATTACTTAGCTGTACTATCACCATGGTACACATTTACTGCTGAGGAGGTAGTACCCGCCCCCACCTCAAGCCCCAAAATACATGGTCAGAAAAGAGCTCATTAATAGGTGAGTCCACCGATGAGCTCACAGTGCTGCCATGTACAATCAAAGGACCGCAGGAGATCACTTTCTACTCAAAGATCAGTCTTAGCTCCTCCAACAGATCTTCATTTCTTCAACTTGCCTCATTTTCTAAGAGATTAAATTCTAGAACTCCTGAGGCTAAATGAAAATCACACACAACTTTGGCTTCTGCTAAGTACATTGATTTTTTTGACCATTCACATCTCAAACTAATTTTTAAGTCACTTAAAGCTAACGCCAGTATGTATGACTTCAATTTATTGTCAGTTTTATAAATGAGTACGGAAAACAACAATACAGTCATAGATTTGGCATTAAGTCTCACTAGCCACCAAAAATGTGGTGTTGATACTGGATTTTCCAAAGTTGTCCAAATAAACCTGGATTTCTCAAAACTTGCCAGATGCTTTCTGGTGAACACAGCATGTTGGCGGACATGAGATGTAATGTGTTAAGGACAGAAAATAGGTCAGCACTGCGCAAAAGTAAACTTATCAGTGAGATCAACATGAACCTACAAGCTAATGTGGATATTAGAATTTCCTTACAAAGAGGGATTCACAGGGTAGACCCAGAACAGGCCAATAGCATTTATTCACTTGCGAAAAGTAGAGGGCATACTTAAGTATTATTTTTTGTATCCTTAATGAAAGGCACTGCTGTTTAACATGGAATATTTGTATTTAACTGCAGTTTTAATGATTGACTATCATAGTAAATTAAATTCTGGTACCTTTGCTCACTTTTTTCAACATGGATAAAAGGGCAGTAATGATCATGCATCATAAAATTTAAGAAATATCACAAAGTCCTTCATTAACTTTCCCTATGTGAAGTATTTCAGAGAATTTGATGTTGCAGATGAACTTAAAAAATTTGAAGAAAAAAGAGAAAATAACAGAAAGACTTTTCTTGGGGCTTCTCATTGCATTTATTTAATTTTTTAAAAAATGTACATCATTTATTTGAATACATAAAATGCCAGTGCTTTGCAACAGTTTTGTTACTGCATCTCTAAACTAAAAAAGGAGGAAAAAAAACAAAAACCCAGAAAAAATACATTCAAAACGCTAGGCTGTTTTGCTTATGCACAGGCAGCGGCTTTAGAAAGCTACAGCCTGCACTGTGACTGTTCAGAGGCGTGGGGGACACCAGCCAGCTTTCAATGAGGAGTTGCACATAAAGCATTAAAGGATACAAAGAACAACTTGATGGGAAGCTGGAGAGGAATAAGAAAGTAAGAAAAGCGATAGGAATACCATGGGAAGGGGTGGCAGACTGATGTGGAAGTAAGCCTAAAGACTGATACGTGGGGAAATGAGATTTTTACAGAAAGATGGAAGAGAACAAAGTGACGTGTTTGGCAAAGTCATATTGTGGTGTGTTGTATCTACTACTAATTTGCTAGTTTACTTTCGAAGAGAAATGAAACAAAACTGAGGTAGAAATGAATGCAGGAACACTACAGCCCAGATTTCAAAATGAGAAGCAAAATTGCACTGACAAGAATAGAATCAAAAAGGGGAGGGGACATAGAGGTTCTTTGAATGGTTGCTTTATTTGTGTGTGTGGATATGTTTTGGTTGCTTATCTTCTGCATTCTATCAAACAGCACAGCAAGCCTATAAACTAGATTAGTGAATAGAATGACACCATTCCCAGCAGTTTAAGAGATAATTTGCAAACTACCACCACCATCACCACCACCACCTACGCAGTAAAAGGCAGTCATAGTTTTTAGGTACTGTAACTTGACTTTCAGGGTCCTAACCAGGTCTGTGGCTGACTGTTCTAGACACTAACACAAACTGAATAAGTAGCTTTCCATTAACCAGTGTACCTTTTAAGAACATTTTCACTTAATTATCAAGGAGCAGTGAACTAACAACTCTTGCAGTTACTGACATAAAGAATTATTTTGCTCTGGTTAATTCCCCATAATTAGTAAAAGAACTTTTAAAAAATCCTTCCATTTCTACTTCAAATTGTAAATATTCAGTTGTATCACACGTCAGTATTTTTTCTGGATACATTCAAAGAAATGTTTCTTGCTATTTTCCAATTGTTGAGGTAAACATACATTTTAATATAAAGTAACATTGAAGCCTAACCTATTACTCTCAGCAGTACATAGTGCTTTCAACACATTCCTTTGAGGTACTGTACAAATCACAATCACTTTCCTGAGTTTTTGCAGACAAGAACATTAAAAGAAATGAACTGCAGAAATTAAGGTCCAGATTACCGTTACCCTGTTTTACCTGTTCTTAGTTTAATACTGCAGAACAGACAGGATTGAGGAATACTGTTGCTCTTAAAATGGCAAAAATCTGGTTTTCTGTCGTAACACAACCGTTCATCTCTTTAGTCCAATAATGTTTGAAGTTAAAGCTCTTTATATTAGCACATGCCACCAATGTAATTGTGAGGCAAACAAAAAATAAAGCACCACTCCAGGCACTTGACAGCAACTAAATCTCGAGAACAGCAGAATGGAATCAACACACGAGGTTCATGTCCTTCTGAAATTCACACACTTGCACCTTGCTCCTTGGTGAGTGTTGTCTAGCTTGAACCAAACTAAGCAAGCATCCACATATGCTTTCTGTCATCTGGGGCTTTCCAATCAGAAGCTCTCATTTGATGTACTTTTCCTCCACATCTGCCCTGACTGTAAGATGTAACTTAATGGTTGTTTTCCCCAGTACCCTTTGCAATTTAAACACTACTGGAAAGGGGCTCTATTCCCTATGTAGCAGGTTTTATGTGTGTGCCAACATTCATTACATTTTTTAAGACGTTATCACTGACTGCAACCAAACATTTTGTTCCATTCAACATACATATCAAGCTCTTTTTGAGATATGCTAGGCTGAATCTTGCAGAAAGCATTTTCAAAGTCTTGATATGTAACGGGCCGCAACTGGCTGGGCATAATGGCTGAAAGGTCTGTGGCTGGCATGGCATGGAGAGGGCCCACCACTGCTTCCTGACACAAATGAGCCACGTCTAGTCCAGAAAAGCCTTCTGTGCGCTGGACGAGCAGTGCAAACTCCTTGTCATTGAGACAGTAATTGTGCTGTGAGAGCAGTTGTACTATTATCTGGTGCCTCGCTGTGCTGTCAGGAAGTGGGATTAAAAGTCGTTTCATGAAGTACCTCCGAAGAGATTCATCTATTTCTTCTGGTTTACTGGTGGCACAAATTACTACGATTTGGTCCTCAGCCGAAGTTAGTACAGTGTCCAGCTGCATCAGAAATTCGGTTCTCATCCGACTGACTGGACTGTGTTCCTCACTCACTTGAGAGGAGAGAAGCATGTCAATGTCACTGACAAAAATCACGGAGGGCTGGCGACACCTGGCCACAAGAAATGAGGCATGGATAATTTTCTCCGCTTCTCCTAACCACTTGGCGACTAGTCCAGAACCGGCAATTTTGAAAAATGTGGCCCCCAGCTGACTAGCTATGCACCTGCCCAATAATGTTTTGCCTGTTCCCCGAGGTCCAAATAAAAGGACGCTCCGAGGTAAGGCTGTCAGTCCACTGAATGCATCTGACCTCAACACTGGCCATAGAACCTCCTCTTTAATGACAGCCTTCACCAGGTCAAGACCAGCAATGTCATTCCAGTCCACTGGAGGTCCTTGGGTGATAATCTCATTGGTTACCAGGTCAATGAGGTGCGTGTCAGTATTCTTCAGTTGTTCGTCCACAGAGTGGTTGGATGAGGTAGCTGCACGGAGTCCAGGGCCTTGCATTGTGTGAGAGAGGAGCTGCCTGTGCTCGTCCCCATGCTCACTCATTACTGGCGATGTGTACTTCCCAAAGGATTCACTGGATCTTGATCCCAATGAATTTTTAGCAGTACTGTAGGAAGGAGGGGTCAGAGCCCTATTGGACTGGCTGCTGAATTTCCTTTGCTGTTCAGAGGACATTAGCTGCTTCGTTGGCTTAAATGCTAAGGATGATGTTTCAGCACTTCTGTCAAAGCCATTCCCTCGATTTGTGTTTGAAATGCTGTTGTCCGGCATCCTGTACATAGGACTCTGTGTAGATCTCTGTTGGCCATAGCTGTAATTTCCGTAACTGGAGTCCATGTCTCCTTGCCCTGCCATATAGAAAGCTTTCCTTTTGAGAGAACTTGCGGAACTGTTTGTCAGAGCCGAGGGTGCAATAGGTGTTAAACCATGACCTTGGTAGGTGTAGCCAGGAACAGTAGTGGGGGGTAGGGGAGTTGGAGCAGGAATTCCAGAAGGCAGGTACGCTGAAGGAGGAGGGGGTGCGCCTCCAGGGCTGTACCCAGAACCCACAGCAGTCTGAGGAGGATAGCTAGCAGAGGGATAGCTGTAACTGGAGAGGTTAGAAGTCCCATTGTAGCCTGGGACCAGGGCTGGTGGAGGAGGAGGTGGTGGTGGTGGCTGTAGGAGCCCAGAGCTATGCAAAGGGGATGGATGAGGTGAAGGAAGTGCGGGTGCTGGCTGGCTACTGTAAGTAGAATGCAAATACGATCCGTTGTATCCTGGGGCATATTCCTGAGATGGGAGCCCTGCATGAAGACTGGGTACAGTGTGGCTTCCACAGGTACTACTGGAATAGCTAGGTTCAGTCAGGTTGCTGGCCACCCCAGGAGAGCTCCCTATACTTGCAGAGACATCTGTTGGAGGGAGGGCTGAACTGACTCCAGCTTTGCTGGCAGTGATAACATCTGGAACACAGTTCATAGGATAAACTGCTTCGGAATTCAAGGAAGGCTGCCAGGGTTCACTTTCATTTTTCCGACCATTCACTAGTCCCGATGGTGCATCTGAATAGCTGCTGAGTATGGGTCGGTCCACAGGACCTTCCAAAATGCCAGAATACTTCTCTGCATATTTCTTGAGGAGGTTGGATGCAGTCAGGGCAGATATGTCATCATTTGCCCAGGCATACTGATAGGTGCGTTGCAAGTGGCCTCTGTAGGCTTCCACTTTGTGGGCGGGAGACCGAGTGGTTGAGGTGATGTCAAAGTGCTGTTCTGGCCACTGGGCATGCTCCGGCGTCCACTGCATCTTCAAGCCTATAGATTTTTGGGGAGGGGGACAACAGTTAATTTATTCACATATTCATAAGAATTTTAAGCTTTTCTCCTAACTTTTTTGTTACACATTATCTTCCATCAGTGGCATCCACATTGTAAGGGATCACGGTCGTTTACAAAACATATTATGGTCTCGATAATATAAACTCTTCAAAATGGACAAAATTTCTGGCCTTGGCAGAGTATAAAATGTAAACTCAATGTGAAAGAAAAGAAAACTCTGGAGCAGTCTCATTTTTTTTCATTTTTGAGTAATAAGCAAATCTATTTCTGTCAAGCCCATCAAGTTAGTTACTATCTGTGCACCAACATATATAGATATATATATGTACACACACATTTTCGTCAATGCAATCACAGTTCCTCACAACAAAATATGCATGGATTTTAAATATCTGGCATGTGATAGTATTAACATGTACACTATAAAGCTATTCTGTCTCTTCACATCACAGTTTCTGTTCTATATTTTAACAGTATAGAAATGAGACACAGCTGACAGATCACATCTAGGATACCTCTCTTATTTGGTACTGAACACCTAGTTAGCACAGTATAATGCTCCCTGCGCAGAACAATATGACACAGACATAGCAGGTCATTCCATAATCCAACTCTCATCTAAAGTGGTCCACGACAGTTTCAAATCTGCTTCGTGGAGTGCAGCAAAGCAATCTCCCAGGCAGCGCTCCATCGCTTTCATCGTACAAAGCCTACAACTCGGTATGAATTACAACTGGCTCCTTTCTGCCTCTCAGTTCTGTTGTTGAGTTTCTGAAAGAAAAAAAACAAGCATCACTTGTCTGCGGGTCTTCTAGCGTTCTCTCTCCTTCTCTTATAATTCCCCCTCCCTTTATGGCCTCCAAGGTACTAAGAGGGGAAGGGAGAACATGTACGTACACGCACACACACGCGTGCGCACACACACACACACACACACACATACACACACCACACAAAGGAGGAAAGGGAAGTAGAAGAATGGAGGGAGCCTGGATTCTCTACATTTCTTTAGGAAGCACTGTGTGGCAGAAATTGCAACTAGATAATGAGATCATATAGGCAATTTTATCACCTACTAGACTGCTCATTGAAGCAAGGTGATTATTTAGCAAACTGTAAAACAAGTATTTTCTCATTTAAGAGAACATACTAAGCAGCTAGAATTAAGAGAATCATTTGAATTTAAAATATGAACAAGACCTTTGAAATTACCTTACTTCATAGATTAGGGAAGCAGGGCCCACAGAGACTCCCAAAGTGCCCTCCAGGTCTCATGTACAGTTAGTTACAGAAGAGCACTGGAACCCTGCTCTATTTCCCAGTGCTGGCTCATCCCATTCTAATCTTTTGCATGGTCTGAGCACTTCCTATTCTGGTACAGCTATATAAAGCAGGTCTCCTTAATCTCTTTTGTATTACCCAAAGTGAATTTTGCAAACCCTCTGTGCCCTCTGGCAGAGATTCCTTGATAAGGAGGAGTCCTGGTTTAAATGAAGCATCTGTGCCATCAGCTCCCTTCTGAATTAGCAGAATATGTTGACAGCTTCTACCCCCTTTTGTCTCCCAGTCCCTTTAGCTCTTCATTGCCTGACTCTGGCTTCTGACATGGCCAGCTTTGACTCACTGAGCTAAACTGAACACAGCACACAGTTTGGTAACAGAATGGCATGTTGATTCCCTTCTGACTCCCTCTTCCTTGTTTGCAAAACCACTGCACCAGACACTGGAAGTTAATTAGCAGGATGATGCTGTGCTAATTGTGTTAATTTACAAGGTTTTAGTCAAAGAGAATCATGCCAGGGCTGGCACTGCTGTCATGCTTCCGACTTAATGATTAAGAAATACTGAAAACAAGGTGGGAAGGATTGCAGTAATTACACAATAAATGAATAAAGCAACAGGATTCATTTGCAAATATATTTTACTGCAGTTGTACTCATTTGCATTTGGATTTTTAAAAAGGATCCATGTAGATATTCATTTGCAAATCATCAACTCAGTTAAATAAAGTCTGAATGCTGCACAGTATAACTTAATCAACCTTCATATATATGTACATTTAGTAAAAATACTAAAGACATTATTTCTCTTGTATTGCAACAGATTCTTTTTATTTCATTTTCCCTTGGCTATCTCAAATCTTTATATGATTGTTTTGAAACTTTGTTTTAAAATATTCTCATCTAGTTGGACAATAGCACTGTAAATCTTGAGGAAGTGCACCTTGCAGCAGAGACATTCTGGACGTGAGTTTTAGAAAGAACTAAAGTGATATTCTTAATTGTTTCTGCTTTCTCAATCATTACTATTTAAGGGGGAGGAAAACACACCGCAAAATGGGTGAAATGACCGAAACCACACTTAAAGGGGAAAAGATGCAATTTTAATGAAGCAGCATTTCAGGAATCACACTTTCATTAAATTCAACTAGAAATTATTAAGAGCAAATCACCAGGAACCAATCGCAAGTAATCAGTATCTAAATTCTTCTAGTGCCATGGGATTTACTTCAAGCCTTATAAAAAGGAGAGAATATTAATGTGACTGTAATGTAGAATGTCTAAATGACCTATAAATTCATTAGTCCTGTAAATTATTTCTAGGGAATTTCTATTAGGATTTTTTTTCCTTAAGACCTTATCAAAATACTGAATAGAGAAAGAACACACATATGCTATGATTAGACATTTTATTAGGATACAGAAAAAAGTGAATACATTTCTTGAAGCAAGGGTTCAGAAAGTAATTTAGGAATCAAAAGCAACGAAATTTAACAGAAAAAACATACAAACACACTCACTCTAAAAAAATATGACTTCCTTTCATCTAGCTTAGCTAAATAATATTTGCATTAGTTAACACATATAGATAAACAAATATGATAGAAGATTTTGTTATTCTTTAACAAAAACAAAATTGGTTTAAATAGGGTATAGTGGTACATATAATCCCAGGACTCTGGAGGCTGAAGCAAGAGGATCACAAGTTCGAGGCCAGCCCAAGCAATTTAGCTACTTAGCTAGAGCCTGTATCAAAAGACAAAAGAAAGGACTGATGATATAGCTTTTATGTGAAAGTCCTGGGTTCAATCCACAGGATGCTAAAAAAGAAAAAGAAAAAGCACACTACTTCCTCCACCTATACTGGTTTCAATAATATTTTCTTATAACTTAGTCATTTATGAACAAAATGCAAAAATGATTTTACTAAGTTACACCAATGTAAAAACAGATAGGAGGGTGCACTTTAAATAAATAAAAAGTACATTTTCACTGGATATTTCTGCATAACTCCAGCAAACTAATTAAATGTCATAAAATTTCTATTTCATCGGAAATTAAGCAAAGATCCTATTTATCAGAATTATTTATTTGGAAGAATTACTGGATACCATTGCCTTTTGATTCTCAGGCTATTTTTGGATGTGCTTATCAGGATAATTGAAAGTTTATTTATTGATGCATACTAAATAACAATAACCTTAGCAAAGCTACAGAAGGCAAGATTGAATTTTGATTAAACATAAGGGTGTACGATTGTTCACATGCCCTGAAACATGATAATTTATCCAGCATTTCAAAATGGCTAATGTTATTTTGAAAGCATAAGTTAATATCCGCAAAATAGCTTTGACTGTTAGCCGGATCTGAAGAAATTTGTTTTCAGGAGATTGTTTTGGCCTTGGGAACATAAAGAATCATTTTATCATTTTTTAAAATTTTCAGTGCAAATTAGACTTACACCAATCATGTTTTTGTTGTTCCATTTCTTGGCAGTGCTATTTTTGATGTGAAATGGAAGAAAACCAGAGCTAAATGTTCTTTGAATACAAATATCGTGCCCCATTTGACCATACTGTTGTTATTGATGAGTAAGCTCAGTGCATTCCTGTCACTCAACTTGGCACTCCAAAGTGAGACAGGCTTTATTTTTTGACAGGAGGTTTTACCATAGTGTCCAGACTAGACTCGATCTCCTGGAGTCAAGTGATTTCCTACCTCAGCTTCCTGAGTTCAGGCACTAAATCTATAGCTAGGCAACGCCAAGCCCAAACTATGAGACAGACTTTAAAAACAGCTTTTACATGATTTGTCCTCAGAACATAAGAAGAAAAATCTTAGAAATGACAACTTTAACACTGGAAACTTCACTCCAGAATAATAACCCCTACTGCTGTTTAGAAAGCTTAAAAATTCCAAACACAAGAGATATTATGAAAAATGTTCCTTAAAGACAACAGAAGAATTGCTCTAAAATATAAATGTTTAATTTGAAAAGATGAGAAAATTCTCAATAAGCTGGCAAATGGCACAGTACTGTGTTTTTAAAATAGATAATTTAATAAAAATTTATTTTAAAACAATTTATCATGTGCTGTTATTGAAATTGTAAATGCTACTGTAAAACACCTGAGTATGCTCTTCTTATTTTGTTGGCATAGGATGAATTTATATAGATATATATAATCAATTTTTATAGAAACACATGAACAAATCTATTTCCTGTACATGGGGGGGGTTTCAGTAACATTTGCCATTTTTATCATTACTAAAGAAATAAAATGTTGGGCCTTCTGTAATCTATTTTTAGCACATATTCTTAGAAATAATAATTTGAAATAGGACCCCCACCTGCCCTTAATACATATACACTATTTAATAATTCTTTAGGTTTAAAAAGCAGCCTCCTCTACTGTGTTCTCACAGGGTAATTCTAGCTGCTGGGGACTCTGCCCTCATTTGTAGGTTTTCTCAGACTTCCTAAGGGCAGAATCCTGAGGCAAATACCCGCAGGCATGGCGGGCTTGCTTGCTCTGGAGTGGCTGCGGAGCACTCACACTGGCCTGCAGGACAACATTGCCATGCCTAGTCCATTCCTTGGGGCTACTGCACCCTTAAACTTTTCAATTTTTTATATATCTAAAAAGCATAATACACTATTTAGCAAAGGTCCTCTCTAGAACCACTACTGGAATATATACAGTGATGTAAATATAGTTTATAATCTTGACAGTTGAATGATGCAAAAACTTCACCATGTCTTGAGTCAGATGATAGAACAAACATACAGCATTCAAATTTTCATTGGTCAAAATAAAGTTTTAATGAAGCAAAGAGCCTTCTAAGGCACCTAGCACTCACAAGGCTGAGGCAGGAAGTTTGCTGTGAGTTCAAGGGCAGTCTGAGCTACAAAGTGAGTTCGAGGCCAACCTGAACTTTTTGAGAAACTGTCTCAAAAAGAAAAAAAAAAAAGGAAAAAATATATAAGCAAGCAAAAAAAACAAACATACAAACCCTGAGCACGTAAAACTTCTCTGTAATGTCTACCTGTCATGATTCTTTAAGGGAATAAGGACCAAATCAAGTGTCCTAGTACAGTCAACAGGGGCCAACACGGGAGAATCTAATTCAGTATTACTTGTAGTAACCCATTTGATCAGGCCATTGCCTCAGTCCCCTTCTGGTTAATTCCTAGTCTCAAAATATAGTTCTACATCCAGGAAGAGTAAATAGTGAAGGGAAAAGCCAGAGCAAGAAGCATAGAAATTACCAATTCTCCATAGTCTAATTTCTCTAACATCATGAGCATACTAAAATGAGAAGTCTTTTATAATCTGAAAGTGATAGAGTCTCACATTTAGCTAATGACAAACTGAGCCAAGCTTTGGGGTTTCAAGCTAAGAAGTTTAATCAAAGAAATCTGACTTTTCATGAGGTTTGGTTTTACAAAGTGATGAAACCTTTCCAGTTTTTCGTGTTCTTCATAATATCATGTGCTAAGTTCTCTAAGGTAGACTGTTTTGATTTTAGGGTTTAATAGAACTTTAAAATGAGATGATCTTTCTTTGACTCAGATATTTTACATACTATGGCTTCCTGGAGAATCAGATGCTATCTCGTGCGGCACAGAAGTTTATTGGAGAAGTTGCTAGTAGATTAGGTCAGAAGGAGACTGAAGAAACAAAAGGAGTTCTGGAAATCTGTTTATCAGATCACTGGCACAGAGGAGGTTATCATATATTTATCCTGATCTTAAGTTGCTCACACACATTATTCTCAGTTTACCCAGCTATGGTATCTCGATGATAGTGGCATCATATTAGACTGCTAGTAGGATCACAAAAAATAATGACATTTTGTGGAAATACATTCCAAGCACAAACTATTCAAATATTATTTTATTTTGAATAAGCCAGAAGTACATTAAACATAAAGCAAAATATTGGCTAGACAGAAAAATGTAAAATCACTCCCAGAATTTTATAAGTTAGTTTTTCTTTAACCTCAAAACAAATTTTCCAGTGGGAAAACTGGTTGTAAGAAAAATTCAAAAGCCAGGTGTGGTGGCACACACCCAGAGTGCCAGCCCTGGGTTTCTGCAATAGAAGAACCAGGGTTGAAAGCCAGCCTGGACTGCACAATGAATTCAAGGCCAGCCTGGACCTCATAGGAGATTCTGTCTCAAAAAAAAAAAAAAAAAAAAAAAAAAAAAAGAAAGAAAGAAAAGAAAAAGCATTAAAATCCTATCATACTCAGTAAAATAAACAGCATGATTTCCTTAAACAAAAAGGTGTCAAAACATTTCCATAATATTTATTTTTAATGTTAGTAACACAACAATTTAGAAAGCAAAACCAAGAAATAAAGTACTTAAAGGTTTAAAACCAACTGATAATGTTCTTAAACCTCCAGTCTTCAAAATAAGCTATTCTGATTATACAATTTAATACTGGGAAGTGATTTTCTCTATAAATCATACATTCATACTTCAAAACATGAAATTTTAATATAGTTTGCAGCAAATCTCCTCTACTCCTTCAATGGTATCTGTAGAAAACAAACCTATTTGGCAAGCAGGAAGGCTTTTGTGGCTAAATGGTTGTGAGTATTGTAAACATAGCTAAGACAATTCTCCCTGAAACTGCAACTCGGCAGTCTGAGGACAGCACACAGCCTGCAACTGTGTTCTTTTTTGCCATGCAAGGTCATACAAATTGCTCAACTTCCTATTTTCTTTAAAAATCTGTAGATTTAAAAATCCTAAAAAATCTTATAACAACTCACTTTTGCCTGACTACACTTGGCTGAATTGAAGACCAAGTTCCTCTTTGGACACAGAGGAGCTTTCCATGTTGTCAAGACTCCCTACTACCTGTTATACCAGGCAGTTGTGTAGCGACAAGGTCACATTTTCATTTGAATTTATCTCTTCACTCTGGAGCTTCAAGTTTTGTTTTGTTTTCCCTTAAGTATATCTTCTGGAGCTGCCCAGGGAGTAACATCACTCTAAAACTTCTTGAAAAATGCAGTCATTTTTCCAAATATTATTTTTTTTTTGTAAGAGCAACTATGCCCTCTTAATAAGAGCAAAAGAAAAATAATAGATAATTTTCTTCATGATTCAGTGCCATTAGTGGAATAATGGATAATGGTATCTTGAAAAAAAAAAAAAAAACAAAACTTGGGCCAGGGGTTTAGCTAAGAGGCACAAGCACCTGCCTGGTAAGTGTGAGGTCGTAAGTTTGAACCCTGGTACCCAACTTGTCCCCCAAAAACAAAATCAACAATAATAACAACAAAAAACACTCATCGAAGATTGTGGTTTCAGTTTTCCCATTTGTTCTAACCCGTCAGATTTATTTCTGTACATCCATTTTCCATACGTCCATCTCCTTTACTCCTAATATGCTCTGTGCTAAGATTTGATGCATAAAGCTTAATTTAATGCTAAGCATCCTTTATTAGTCAGTTGGATGAACTTTAGTATAAATTTTTTAAGAGACTGTTTAAGGTACTCTAAAGGTATACTTCTTTTTTCCCCCAGAAAGCTGTAGGGTACACGGTATCTGGAGAACTGACAGGTCTTATTCTATCTGTCATCACACTGGGTTTAGTAAGATCCTGTGTTCACTGTTACAGATACCATGACTTAGATTGGGGTGGGGCATACTCTGTCCTTAACTTTTACTTGTAGAGAGCTTATGCTTTGAATCAGGCCTTAAAAAGTATTACTTTTTGCTTATAGCAAGAAAATATTCACTTATCAAAACATGACCACATGAAAAGATGACTGGTTTTTTAAATATTTCATATCAAGGCTGAAACTTGGTAAGCACAGGTCTGATGGGTCATTATTTTTGATATGCAAGACATATATAAAAAAGATTGCCTGTCTTTATGAGGAAAAAAGCAAAGCAAATTTACACTGATGAAAGAATACCATTTTTAGAACACAGAGATTATAGTCATTATACGATCAGGTACATGTGATATCATTTAAAGTGCCTCAGGAAATCACAATCATAATAAATCCTTTTTTTCCCTTATGGAAGCCCTAAAATTTCTAATAGTATATCAAGCTATACAAGTGACTGTATAAATTACACTCACATAGAAATTTGTATAGTTTACAATTAAAATTTAGACATGATTTTGTGTAGGGGGAATTAAAAGGTTCAGTATGAAATGTTTTGAATAAAAATTTAAAAGACAAGTAAAATACTATAAAACACTATTCAAAACTCTGTAAATCCTGCAGTCAGTAATTCATAGAACAAAAAACATGACTGGCATATATACGTGCCATTTAAAATATACAAAAGTTATACTCTGAATTTTGAGGCTATTGCAGGGAAAAAATTCTAAAGTAAACAGACTGACGTTTCCATATTAAGGCACATGTTATTTTGTTTATGCTGTGAATTTTAGACAATTTATAATCCATTTAAATACTGCATTCTAGTTAACCTTTGCTGTTGTCACTCTATGGCCTTTCATTTGTCATGTTGTGTCTTCCCTTCTCATGTATGCTTTTCAATCCATTAAGACTGTCTACCCTCCCCCCACTTCTTTTTGTCATACAAAGATCATCAGGACATACCACATATGTCCATAGGGACTGCCGGGGCTAATGAATATGTATGTTTGGTGGCCCAACAGAGCACTCCCCTTGTTCTGCAGTATCAACCCTCTTATGTGTGTAAATAACAGGTGAGCTGCGGCACGCAGGGATAAATGGGGTTAACACAACTCCAAAGCCCCATGCCAGATTCCTGGGATCCGGCCTGTATGATTGACCCAGAGAAAAAATTCTAAATGCCAAAAGCGTACATTTTCCAAGTGTTTTGAATCTTTATTTTTTAAAAAGGACTCTGTGGAGATAATAATTACTTGCTTCCTAAAAGTCTGAGGTTGTTAGAGTTGATTCGGAAGATATTATTTTGACAAATAACACAAATTTGCACTTACAACTTTTAATTAACACAAACTAGGCAGGGTATTAGATTTGACTGCTTATTTCTTCATTCATGATCCTAACACGTTATATTAACCACTATGTGTACACATCTATTTGTTAGTATATTCTCTTTCAAGTGTCTAAAGGCAAAGCTAAATTTAGTTACATTTAAATGGAACTATTCATTTTTGCCCAACATACCAAATTGACAAGGGTCAACAAACAAATTCAAAATCTCCCAAACCCGAGGATCTTGTGTAAAATGGAATTTGCTTTCATCGTTTTTTTCTGTGCTCATCTGAAACCTTATTCTAAAAAGGCAGTTTATATAAAACAAAGTAGGCATATAAGACCGCTTATTTAAGATGGAAAATTCTCTCATATACTACTGTAATTAGACAAACGAGTAAGAATATTTACCTATTAAATATACAGCCCTTCAACCATTCTCCTTAAAAATTCCTTGTTGTAGGTGATGCTAAAGTGTGCAAAGCACAGACAAAATTTGTTTAGGTTATTTATGCATTCTTCTCTTTTTGGCAATTTGTGCATTAATTTTTGATGCAGTAGCAAAATAGTGTCTTGGACTTTGAAAAAAGAACGCCCTATAGTCAGGGCTGGGTGACATAGTGCATTAATTCAGTGTCCTTCACTCCTGGGACCTGTGTATAATTTAGTCCAGCCTGAAGAAAATAACTGTGATCTGAAGGCAGTGGAAAAAGCTACATATGAAATGAGTTTTGGAAGGCTTAGTATTGTTTCTTCCATATAAGAGGACGTATGAAGATAAACTACTTTAGAATACAACCAACATAGTCCAGAATTAAAAGTGAACAGCTCTTCACAGTAACAGTAGTTCCATCACCTTCACAGTCTCCCTTCCATGCCCCATAATAGTCTGGTGAAATAAATCCAAGAACCACCTATAATTGGGATGCTCTGATTTCCAGATACAGAACACTGCTGCAGTGCAGTGAGAATGACAGTCCAGACATTACTGCTGTTGGCTTTTCCATTCATAAAAACAAAGAACGCAGCATATAACTCAGAAGAAGACAAGGATACAGCGTCTTCAAAGGAGGTGGCATTTCTTGTAGTGAATGAAGTGCCCAACAGCATAATTCATGGGAAAATGTTAACAGAAGGACAGGAGGGGCCGTGAATAAATTGCTTCTTCACATCACATCTTGATTGTGTGTGTGTGTGTGTGGTATGTGTGTGTGTTTGAATGCAAACTGAACTCAGGGCCTTAGAAATGAATTTCATCCCGAGTCCTTCTGAACTTCGTTTTTCCCCTTAGGAGACAAAGTCTTGCTGCTGATGTTGCTAAACTACACAGGCTGGGCTTAAATTTAAGACACTCCTGCCTCAGCCTTCCAGAGTGCTGGAGCTGCTCTGTTACATCTAGCATTTTTGCTATTTACAACAATATTTAAGTGTTATGTTAGACTGTGGCATTATGCTAGTCTACAAAATGTGTGATTAAGTTGAATAAAGCAGCTTATACAGTACCATGTGTATTAATCACATAAAGTACATTCCTTTTCTTTTGATTATAATTTTCCAAATAATCTTCATCCAGTTCTCCTCTGTGTCTCTAATAGTTAACTTCAATATTGCTTTCATGGGAATTGAAAGCTAGAAGGATGTTACTACTCTATAAAAGTGCTAATCTTTCTTAGGGATGACTGTGAACCATTTTAGTGACTTCTTTAGCTACTGGTAAGTATCAAGTTTGCTTGTAATTTTAGGGAAAAGTTATTTTCCAATCACATTTTTCAAAGAACAGATAATCTGGAAAAAATTCATTGTTAAATGTGCTGGCTTTAGTTGTTTATGCTTAAAGAGCTAGTAAGTTAAATCTTTCTTATATTTTTCAAATTGTGATATCTTATTCATACCACACAAGTTGCCTAAGCAACAAGAAAAACAAAATATACCTCAAAGTATATAGGTATCAAACAGGCTACACGAAAAATTAAATATACATTTTTGTATATGAATGTGTAAAAATATATTTGTATCTCAGAAAGGACACAAAAGATAAGAGAAAGAAGGGGAGAGGTGGTGAGTGATGACACAGACTTGTAATCCCATCACTCAAGAGGCTGGGGCAGGAGGAGCTCCAAGAGTTTGAGGCTAGCCTGGGCTACACAGCGAATTTGAAGCAATAACTTTTCAAAAAATTTACTTTTCTCTTTTAAAAATGGACTTACGTTTCACTAGCCTTATTGTTAACAATGTCTGATCCTGAAACACATTCTAGAAGTTTTTTACTCGGGGATGGGGTTGTAGGGACTGAGCCCAGGGCCTATCTTAATCCATGCTAACTAAGCATGCTTTCCCTGAGCTATACCTCCAGTCTCTGAAAACACATTCAGAGTTATTCAACTACTGGTGTAACATGTACATTTAAAAGTCAAAAGTAAGCATTACTTAAAATTTCCTTATCCATGTATTTTATTATTTGTGGTTTAAGCCAAGTTAAATACCTCAAAAAGTCTACACTTATAAAAATTCTAATTCCTGATTCCAAGATTCATGATCTTGAAATATGCTACTCTCATTTCCTTAATTAAATATATATTTTGGGGAAGCTCTGAGTTCATGTGAAAAACAGTCACTTTGAAACATATAATTACATTATATGGAAAACACTTTTTCATTAGAATTTATTTTTGTGCTTTCTACACAACACACTTCCTCTTAAACAGAACAATTGAGAGAATTAATGATGAATTATAGGTCGAGGGATATATTCATACTCACTGAATTAAGATCTCTGAAAAATTCTCCTTCAAAGTAAATCTTCTTAAAAGAATTGGAATGCCTAAAAAGTACGGTAATTATACTTACAGTTTACTTTTAGTCTATGGTCATTAAATAATTGCTTACCTAACTTGTGCAGATTTACAGGTCTTATTGTGCTTTTTTTTGTTTGTTTGTTTAATGCTTTTACAGCCAGCCTTTTTTTTTTTTTTTTTTAAATCAGTACTGGGAATCGAACTCACGACCGACTGCTTGCAAGGCAGGTGCTTATGCCGCTGAGCTAAATCCCCAGCCCCGTAGCCATTGTTTTCATATTTTGTTTTAGAAATTATTTTATCTAGTTCAATGTCAAATGATATTGTACTTTTAAAAGAATCTATTCAAACCTAGCATAAAATATAATGGATTGCATTTCTGGCCATAGCTTCTAGAAGCATTAAAATGTTACTAGAGTATCCAAGTGAAAACAATGACAGCTTAATCACTTAAAAGCATTTTACACTAATTTTTTTTTTCAATTTGAATAGCAATATTCCAGGCCTAATTTAATAGGAGGTTATCTTAAAAATATAGCTAAATAACACACTTTTAAAAATATAAAAATCAAGTGTTGTGTGTAACACACAATCCCTTACATTTTCTGAAATATTTGTATACATTCATAAAGCTTTGTCTCTTTTTTCTCCCTCCTGAAATATGCATTAAAAATTGTTCTGATCACTAGCATGCATAGTCCACTCTTCTTGTATTATTATTTTAAATAGACGATCCATGGATAAAACACAACTGAAAGGTGAGCCTACTCATCTGGAGAATTGCCTCCATGAACGAAATAGCAGTGAGTCAGTTTTAAGTTTCTACCTCGTTTAGAGCTTTAAAGTCCTAAGAAGAAAAGAGAGAAAGTAATGGTGACCTTTTTTAGAAATATTAGTCAAAGCAGTGTTTGTTGTTTTTAAGCAAACATGATTTGCAACCCCACTTTGTCCATTCAGGTTTCCAGTGTGTAAATTGGATGATGACTTGGACAATTCTCTCTTCATTAGTGAGCAGTAGAGAGGAAATACAGAGGTGGCTTTTGCTTTTCTTAACTCTGCAGTATCTTATAACTGAATTACAAAGCATCGAAAGTACACACACACACACACACACACACACACACACCCTATCTATCTGGGTTTTCCTAGACAAGCTGTAGTAATTGAAATGAAGTCTAATCAGACTCATTACTGTTTTCAGCAATTTGCACCACCAAAGATGCTTATTAGGTAACTGTGTTTAATAAACCGCTCTTTAGAAAAATACCAGTAATGAGCTCTTAACAGCCAATCTTTAGCATGAATGTAATGTGAAAAGTGTTCCTAGCACTGAATAGATTTTCACATTTAGTAGTGTCATAATTAAGCTTCCTGAATTGGTTGCTGTGATGTTAGATTTATTATAACAATTTTATTTTTTCTATGCTAAATATACTTGGAATTAGAGTCATTTTCTATTACATTTGGATTATATTCATTATACAGCAAAATTTAGGCTACTGCCAACCTGGCCAAGAGGTTTTCCAACTTAGACTTTATTAATAAATGATAAGCCAGGATTATATAACTTGATAATTGATAACAAGATTTTCTCTTCAGCATTCCTATATTTCATAAAATTGTCTTTCTTCATTTGATCATGGAAAATCATGCAAAGTTATCCAGATATAAGTATATTGTGATTATCAAAAGGAAAAATAGCATTTCTTATTACTAAATATAAATACCACAAACCACAAATATTCTGAAAGGAAGTTAAAGAAATTCTGAACTTTTTAAATAACATACAATTAACATTATATTGCTGCATTAGTTATTCTTAAAAATGTAAATACTATCTTTCTCCTAGATTCCTCCCTTTTGTAACAGTAATTACTTAGCTCTTAACACTAAAAGATGGTGCAGATACATATTATTTACTACATGCACTAATGGTAGTGGTGAGTTATCTAGACTTCTTAGTAATAGAAGGAAAATTTCACATCCCTCTAAGGACAGAAGTTATTTCTATAGTGGATTATGCATGTGTTAAAATAAGTATATACCTATAGAATCTATATTGCTTTTTCTATCAGCAGACTGTATCCAGAGGTATACCCTTATATATTACATTTATATAGAAGGAACTGAAATTTTTTCTTGAGACTATTCAAAAAAGATGTATGGGAAGATTTTTAGCTTATATTCATGAAATGAAATCTCTTACATGATAAGATAAAATACTATTGCTACTGTAATCCAGAACATGACATAGTCAACTTTGAAATGGAATTTTGGACATTCCAAAATACAACAGATCCATAAAGATAATAAATAAAGAAGTACAAAAAATAACCAGTGACCAAAGGTTTATACTCATTCATGATGGAATGTTAAGGGCTTTGTACTAAAAGATTCTTCTTCAAGTGCAATCTCTATTTTTTCTAACCTCATGAGCTTCACATCTATTAATTGGAGCCAATAAACTGGCATAACTATTTTCAGCTTTCTAAATCAATAGGATTATGCAAACTGAGATTGTCAAATTAATGACTTGTTTCATCTGATTTTGTACAATGCACTTCTTTACATTACAAAGTAGAAAAGAATCCAAACTTGTTACCTTGTGAATTCATATAATTTTCAGATCAAAATATTTTCCTGTTTAAGTCTTTATTAAATTTGTATCTAGAACAACAAAGAAGCATAACTATGCTGGAAAACATTGAGTCTTTTCATCTCTGAATGACTCACAGACTAAGAGAAGGCCGCTTAAAGTGTTTTGGAGCACCTTCTTGAATAACTTCATTAACAACTCATATCATGTATGAATACTTTATTAAAGGAAATGTACATTTTCTTCATTTTCTTTTATTATAAAAGTTGAGAATTCACCATGGCAAATACTGGTGAAAACAACCATAATAATAATGGTGAACAAGAATCATTATTTTTCTGAGTTCTAAAAATAACTTTCCATAATTAGTTGTATTTATAGCAATGAATTTTAATTAGGGACTGACTACCTAGTTAAGAGATCTAACCCTGGGTTATAGAAAGCTGGCATAAATTGCCTAGGTCTTCATTTTTAACATGAATAACACCTGTTACAGAAGACGGCATATTCACAGACACTAATGCACAGGAAAAAATAACGTATAAACACACATTGTCATATAAATCAAGTTATGGGTCAATTAGGCCAAATAAAATGGAAGCTGTGGATTTTATATTTTTTTGGCCCAAATCATTTAGATAATAATCTAAAGATGCACAGAAGTGCATACATAGCACACAAATAATTTTCAAAAGAATTAGGGATTATCAATCCTTAGAATGTTCAGGGACCCAAAAAGCTGTACCATTCTTGCTATCTTTCAGTTTCATTACTTGCCATGTTCCTAATGCTAAAAACAAATCTTACGAAAAAAAATATTCTCCCACATATTTCCATGAAGCAAACAAGGAAAACAATAATCTAAAATGAAATCAGAAAATGTTTTATTGTACTTAGATTAATCATCTCAAGGGTATCTTCTCCCTTTCCCCACCTGGCAGGTGGGGCAATGTGTTATTTTTTCTCTCTTCTCTTTTCCTTTCCTCCTCTGTTTCTATTTTCAGTTTGTCAATTATGGAAAAACAGATTACAGAGGTTTCAACTCTTCAAACCAGAATGCAATAAAAAATCATCTTTGATTCTCAGAATCTTGGTTGTTTTTACTGTTACTAGTAAAAACAAACAGGATCATTTGTATAAACTATTTAAAGCAAAACAGTGAGACCTTATGAGTACTTATTATTACCAGAGGACTCTTGCTAAAAGTGCTAGGCAATACACTTCCCTGCTCTGATGAACCTTATAGTTTATCTTTAGAGATTTACTGGAAAATATTTATTTATAAATCTCTTAAGAAGAGTTGGCTACCTAGAGGAGTTAATTGTTGAAGTGTATCTTGGAAGCCCAGTAGAATTTCGTTAGTTAGAACAGACAAGAATAGTTTCCTACTTGAGATAAAACTGGGTCAAGCTTACAGATGCAGTCACATGTGCCTGGTTCTACTTGGAAAGAGCTTAGCTTGCTAGGGTTAGGAGACAGGAGGGAATTGTATGTTTGTGCATGTTGTGGAATAGAGGTAGACATGAAGCTTTAAAGCATATTGCAAAGGAATTTAAGTGTCTGAACTCTATCCTGTCAATACAGTGTTGTCCTAATCTCTTCTTTGTAATAATATATCCATAATAAAGATATATAAGGCAAAAGTGAAAAGACTAGAAACCAGGCTTGAACTTTAGCAATGATTTAGAGGTAGATTTTAAAGCACAGGCTAGCCAATTAGGTTTGAAGCAAACAAGAAGGAAAGTGACATATCTCTTCTTACAAAGGACATCATCATAAAGATAGAAATGCATTTTGTAAGGGTCAGGGCTGGAGCTCTGTGCTAGATCCCGAACCTAACATGCCTGAGGACCTGGGTTCTAGCTCCAGCACGATAACAGATCAGGAGATACTCAAAGCAGCTGATAAATCCAAATAAATATTACATTTATCTTCCAAAAGCTTACTGAGGGATCATCATCACATTTTTTGTTTTGTTTTGGTATGCTAAAGAGGTTTGATGAATCTAACTTTTATAAAGCCACCACAGAGCCAGAATTGCCACCTGAATTATGTGACTCAAAACTGCTACACAGTCTTCTCTTGGAGAACTAACTACTCTAGAGCTTTGTACTATATACAATCAATGGCTGATCACTGGAAAGGTACGAGACAAATAAAAGCTCCACAAGTAGGGTTAGAGTTATAAGCACACAAAATGTAACATCTAGCAGAGAATGTGTACAGAATGAGGTGAAAATCCAACTCTTGCGTTAAACCATCACTTAAGGAGTAAAGAATGGGGACTGAGAGGAAATTAACAAAGTACAAAGAGAAAAAAACATGGAGAGTATATGTCGCAAAAGACAGGTGGAAGAGGATTCTCAAAGCCAGAATGTTTAATAATAGCACATGCCTTGGAGAAGTCCATTAGGGTTAGGAGAAAAAATAGACAGGAAGCTAGAGCTGACCAGTGAGAGAGAAATATCAATAGAGTGATGGTGTCAGAAGCCACAATGAGTTGATTATGGAAGAAATGGTTTGTGAAGAAGTGAGATGGAAAGCTTGGAGAATGTTTCCCATAATAATTTTAAGGAAGATGAATACTAAAAGAGAAAAAGAAGAATGAAGCAAGGGGGGCTGGGGATTTAGCTCAGCGGCATAAGCACTTCCCTTGCAAGTATGTGTTTGTGAGTTCAATCCTGGTATCGATTAAAAAAAAAATGAAGCAAGTGATTTTTTAATGAATATGCAGAAAATTTGAACATTATTCCTAGATCAAAGATCAGCGGACTTCACCAAATCTAGGAGGCCAAATCCACTGCAACATCTTTTGCAAAGTTTCACTGGAAATCAGTCACACCCATTTTTTAGGTATTATCAATAGTTCCTTTCTAGCTATAGGCAATGTTGAGTAGTTTTGGCAGAGATCATGAAGTCCACAAAGGTGTCAATGTTTACCCCTTTCCTTTTGAGGAAGTCAGTCAACCCTCTTCTGACCCCCACATTCTAGGCTTTGGAGGAAAATAATGGAAAGAGATACAAGTCCAAGTATACAATATTTTACAGATGGGACATAGGTGGGGATTGGTAGAACAGTACTCAAGAAGATGTGCACTGTTTTAGACAACTACTGAGAAAAACGAGAATGTCTTTGTTCTCAAAGAGAGTAGGCAGACACTAAATGGCAAGTAGAATACATTTACCTCCTTCCTTCTTTCAGAGACACTGTATCACTGAGGTATCACACAGTCTTTCTATGAGACTGTCAGGCAATCCATGTTCCATTCTAACTCCACATATCCCTAATGCCCAGTTAGTGTAAATCCTGGCCACCAGGAGGATTAAGGGGAAAGAGAATCTGATGACAATTCCATTGTTACAGTTAGAAAGTCACTACATTAAACCAGAAAGGACAATACTATTGTTGCCAAATATGACAACAAAGAACAACCTGGAAAAGTAGGCCTAACTGGGATTGTGTTCTCGGTTTTAGCAGAGATTGTACTAAAAGAAAGGCATTTCTAAAATATGTAATAAGACTTTCAACCTTCAGGAAGAATTACAACTTTTTAAAAATATATGCACCAATGAGAAAAGAAATACACACTACCTAGAGACATACATGCCTAAATTTTTAAGGTATTTTAAAACTGATAAAATGTAATGGTATTTTAAAAGTAATAAATAGGGTAGAGGTGTTACAGTAAGTATGTTTTTTCTATCTCAATTATACAATTGAGTATACAATTATATACTCATAAATACCTGGCACCTCATTGAGTTTTGGTATCTTCTATCTCCTGGGTTGCCAGAGATCTTCTAGCATGACAAATTGACCAAAGTTGCTTCTTTTTCTTCTGTTATCATTCCAAAACATAGGAGCTCATCATGCATGCTCTAGAAAAATGGCTCATCAATTTCCTTCCATCTATCCACATGTAGCCAGCTGCCTCTTGACTTCTGTTTGGATCTAGGTGGGCCTCTATTGAGGGCACTATCCAACCTGTTGCAAAAGAGACCAACCTGTTGCAAAAGAGTTCCAACCTGTTGGAAAGGAGACAATTGGAAGAGAACCCTGCATGGGCACTGGGGCGAAGCTCAGAATAATTTGCACAGGGATTACTGTCCAGAGTTCCCCTTGAGCACATTTTTCCAAACCTTTGAATTCCTCACATGGTGGCATTAGGGAGAGTTCCAGGAGAGGACAACATTGAGGCTTCTTGAACACGGGACACTCTTTGTCCCATCAAAAATGATTACAGCAACAAGTATTAATAATTTAGTGGTTTACAAAATTAACATTTTTAATGTTTCAGCTTGCTCTTTTTCAATAGCAAGAGATATTATACCAGAAACTAAAAGACATACATTTTCATGCCAGCTCCCTGGTCATTATCACAATAATTTTGATCCAAAGAACAACTTCTGAATCTAAGATTTCTCATTCGCGAACCTCACACCATTACTATGAACACTAACTAATATAAGCAATTTTACAGAGTATCATTTTATAGTGAATAGTTGACAGAACTGGGACCAGAGTTAAAGTTTACATTTCTCATTTTTACAGTTTTGTTATTCTAATTTTTTTTTTTTTTTTTTTTTTTTTTTTTTACTAAAATCTTCTATGTTTTCTAAACATTTGGTTTGCTGTTACTTTTAGGCTAACACTGAGGAAAATATTTTTCTGCATAAGCCATCAGCCCTCTAGTTTCATCACCGAAAATTCTAGAAAAACAAGGAAAGTGTGCACATAAAGAGAGTACAAACAAAAAATGTGACTCTAGCTTACTCTGTATTTTTTGCATTAAATACTAACTTATACCCATCAAATATTTTAGGTAATTTTGGGTAAGACTATCAATTGGTAGGTGACTTACAGGGTGCATAAAAAGTAAAAGGTCTCATATAAGAAATCTTTAACAATATAGGATTTTCTGTAAGACATAATACCATCTGTTGAAAGAACAAAATAGAATTTATAGTGTATTAGGAATTTTATGAAAATGTTTTTGACACCCTTTACAGTATTCATTCTTCTCACTGAAACTATGTTTAAAACATAATTTACTATAAAACTGCCTTGAACTTACCATGCGGTCCAGAATGGCCTTGAACTCAAAATGATACTCCTGTTTCAGCCTTCTGAATGCTGAGATTATATATGTGTGTGTGTGACCACATCTGGCAAAAGTACATTAAATTCTTAATTGCCAACTGTGCTGAAATCTTTTTTGTTATATTCTGATAATGGTGGGTTTGAGTTTAGTCATGTATTTTAATTACTCTAAGTCTGAATCCTTAGACTTTCAGTCAGTAGTCACGGAAAACTAACCTCTAAGTTTAAATATCCCCTATTTTAAAATGGGCATAATAATGACTTTGAAAGATTCAGGACTAAATGAGATGACACAAGGAAAGCAGTAGCATATTGTCACTTTATAGGAACTACCACTACAAAGAATTCTTTGATGTTCCAGGGGACAGAACTAAAAAGAAATGAAATGATGAGGTGAGTAGATTTCAGAATCATGCTGTATACAGCAGCTTCAGTCCTTCACTATTTTATGATTAGAAGATTGAAATTGTTTCCTAGTTCTGTCAATGCACTTACCGTGTTTTTATTAAAAATAAAACTTCTAAACAATATGAGTTCCAAAGCATTAAGGTCTCTGTAGGGGAATTCATTTAAACAGAATACCTCTTGCGATTTTTTTTATGGGTTAGGTATTTTTTGAAGCTGGATGCTTCACAATCCTCTTACTTATCATCCTGTTCCCCACCAGCACCCCTTTAGAATAAAGAAACTAAACAGCAAAAGATTCAGTGATTAGCCAAAGCCACACAACCAATGCTGGCAGAAGTGTGGATATAAAAGGTGGCAGTTTGGCTACAAAGCTCATGACACAAACTGCTAGTCTTAAAGCTCACGTGCTTATGGCTGCCTCTGAGTTTTAGTGACACTGTTGTCTAGGGGTTTTCAACATTCCTTTACAACTTGCTGAATCCTTGGTTTTCTAACACTGACACAGACCCAGACTGCACAGTAGACTTAGTGTCCTACTGACATGGGCAGGAGATTTAGTGAGTATTCAAACCCGCAACTTTCTTCGGATTCAACACGCACTGCCTGCAGAACACCTGAGCACACCTGGGACTCTTGTTTGTAACTCCTACGCCTCCTCACCCTCTGGGGCAGGTCCCACTGTAGATTTAAACCAATTGCCCACCATCCGAGCACAGATGCTGCCTGAACAAAGAACTTGCCAGTGACCTCCGCATTCCTGGGCACTTTAGCACCGCCTCTACTACAATACATACAGTCAGTGGCAAAGTCTTCTCAATGCATCTATCAAAGACTAAAATATAGTCCTTCCTCTTCATTCCCATGCCAATGCTTTTCTTCCTTTTTCAGCAAATTCTTTCATGTTTCCCATGTGCCTTACCTACCAGGCTATATATGTTATATGTGTGAATATGTGCATATGTGTGTGTACACATGCATGTATGTATGTATGTGTCTATTTGTATCTTTGGCTTACTTTAAAATTAAAATATGTGTCACATCCCTGGTTTCAAAATAGAAATTTAGTCCAGGCATGGTGGTGCACTCCTGTAATAGCACTCAGGAGGCTGAGCCAGGAAGATCACTGAGAGTTCGAGGTCAGCCTGGGCTACAAACTGAGTTCAAGGCCAGCCTAAACTGCATAGTAAAACCCTGTCTCAGAAAGACAAAATAATAACATAAAAATAAAAACCAACTTGAAAATAAGGAAAATACAGAAACATACATCAAGATGACCATTGTCTATCAACATATAGCATCCATTAAAGCCATTTTCCATGTAAAATCTGTTTTCTTTTGAAAATTTTAATGTGCTTAGAATCCTCCTATGTAGTTCTACTTCTGACATTGCTGAGAACATAGGATGTGTACCCCTACTTTACAGGAATTTCTCCAAATTTCTTACATCTTTGTATATAATGGTTTCCCTGCTTGTAATGTCCTTTACCACCCAACACCAGCCTTTCTTTCCCAGGTCAAATGTAACATGGGTAAGCTGCAACTATTTGACTCTGCTTAGACTATAAAATTCATAAGGTCAATTATCTTTTTTTCCTCTGTTCTGTTACTGGTATTTTCATGTGTATATGTGAATGCATCAAAATCTTATGACTGTATTATAGTGATGATATAGTATATATTCTCTAACAAGATTATTTGTCATAACAAATATGGCTGCTATATTGCATGCCATTGGATGATTAGAATGAGGGCTGATTACCAGTAACATACAGGACATCTGCATTTGGAGAACTTAAGATAAAGGATATTTTATACAAATTCTTTGTAAGAATCACTGAACCAATTTATAGCAGTTATTTTATTGTACCACATTTTTACGTGTTATTCTCTTTCATCAGGCTGAGAATGTCTTAGTCATTTTATGTTTCCAACACTGTTATACAGTATTTTGAACAGACTATATGCTCAATAAATAGGAAAGGGTAAAGAAAATAAGGAAAAATTTCAAACACTCCAACTACTACATTTTTATAAACCACAAACTTCAGTATTTAAATAGAATCTATTCCCTTTTTAAAAATAAGGTCAGAATGATATTTTCTCTTAGGATCTACTATGTGTATGCTTAACCTCAAATGCACTTAGAATACTCATCAATTCAGCCCTTGCAAATATAAGAAAACAAGATATAATTAGAAAGTACCATAAAATGTATTACAGAATAAGAAACTCATGTAATAAGATCACTATAAAATACACAATCTATTTGTATACAAGTTTCAAAGCAAACCTAAATAGGATTTTAAATTTCTTATAGTTTAAATCATATTGTTTGCATTCTATTTGTTAAATCCTAATTTAAAAAGTCTGTACTATGACTGATGTAAATGGTACATGATATCTAATGGCTAGAAGGCATAGACTGATATTTAAGATATAAGGTCACATGTTGGTAACTTGGATGGCTATGTTACCTTCAGGATAACCAGATATGACACTTAAAAAAAAAAAAAGAAGTCTAGATTACTAAAAAGCAGAAGTAGCATAATTGCATCAATGGGAACTGATCATCCTTATGATACTAAAATTTAAAAAGAAAGAGAAACATCAATACCAAAAAAGATAAATACATGAAAGAATATTTATTTTTATTATATTATTTTTTGGGAAAAGTCACTTGATAAGTGTTTTCAATAAATCTAATGAAGGCAGTAGTATTTTAAAAGTCAATTGTGTAGCACGGTCTTGGTCTTATGATGACACATTCTCTTCATAGTGGTTGATATATTAGGATCAAGTCTGGGTTGCTTGCCCTTTTGTATAAGCCTATTATTGTACATTTTTTCTTTAGTGAAAGGTCACTTAGTTAGATTAAACTGTTTGCTTCAATACTACCTTTCTTAAAAATCTACCTATGCCCATTCTGCAATGGTGATATTATAATTAAAACAGTATGAACAAACAACCTCAAAATAAATTGCTTTCAGTAGACACTTCAGCAGGTATAGAGGCTGATAGTAAATATATTTCTTATATTTTTCCAATATTAATTTATTATTTATTATACAAAGCATTAATATTATGCAATTTAGGTATATTTAATATATACAACTATAAGAAACTAAACAAAAACTGTAAATAGAATTTGACAAGCACGTAACATAAATCTGTGTATTTATGTTAAAATCGTCTATTTATATATAAAATCAAGTATTAAGAAAAATATAATATACTCTATTATAAAGTCAAATATTAAAAAAATAAAATGAATTAAAGAATTTTATTTTGAACTCAGTTATAAGTAAAAAAGAAACATTAAGCATTTTTTCGTTTGGTCAGTAAATTTTTATTAAAGGTGTATTTTGTACCAAGTACTGGATACTGCTTATAAATAAAACAAAAATAGTTAAGAAACTTAATCAACGAGTAGCACCACTAACTCAATGCTGGCAATAATTAAATCATACTTTTATCCTGTGGAACTCAGAGACTATGTGTTTTTAACTTCCATCTCATAAACAGGTTATATCTCTCCTTGTGTTCAAATTTTTTTTTCTTATAAACCTAATTCTGACAGTTTTTAACTCTGCCTGATAAAGTAAACCACAGAAGCATCTCTGATGATAGCAAAAGAAATCAAACTAGAGGAAGGATCCTTAGGGCTGACTCCTGGCATCAAAGATTTAAAGGCAACTCATGTGTTAGTGCCTCTCACTTGGAAAAGATAATGCATATGAAGATAGACAAAACTGTAGGTTCAGTTATATCAAAATGTGATTTATGCCAAAATAGATCTGGAAATGTCAACAACTACTGACTAAATGACAAGTTTTAAACTCCTCAAAAGAAAAGTGAATTCAGTAATTATTTAACTTTGTCCTTTTTTCTTGGTACTCGGATAAAGGACAAAATCTTTTCTTGTGCATGCAAATAAAACTTTAAAATTTGTATTTTTCCCTGAGCACATCTTGAGAATCTAATAAGATGCTACAACTCTACAGACTTACACATTTTAGTGTTTTCCCCTCCTGGCATATTTTTAGTGTGATATAACTTTTGTTATAAAAAATTCAACTGAAGAACCACGGACAGACTGAATTTTAAGTAAACAAAGCATCAACAGAAAGCACACTGCTTCTGTGCTCTGGGAGCTCCAACAGACAGTCATCTGCAAATGGACAACTTTAATTCGATTCCTGGCACCATTGGCTGTGCTAAGAATTCTCCTATCTCTTCACACCAGGGGTTTGCTCTTTTAAGCACTGCTCCCTGAAGGGAAGGAAAAACTAGAGAGAGAGGATTTCCAATGACCCTGCACAGATGAATGGATATGTCAATGGTGAATATTGGTTCAGCTTTGAAATGGAATCCTGCAGTGGTCTTGCTTCTCCAGCCCTTCTATGTTTAGTGTGAGTGTTGCTGGAGACTCGTATGAGCAGGAATCTTTCAAAGATCAAGACAGAGAATGAGAAAGTAAAAACACAAGGAGAGAAAGAGATGGGGAAAAAAAAGACAAACGCTTTTGAAAAATTAATGATAATTTAACTGTTTGAGAAATCCAGTTCCTAGAGGCAAGCAAGAAAGTACTAATTCTTGCATTACTGAGCATTTAAAACTTGGAGCTCAAAAAGGTAAATTCCAAAACACTAATTGCTCACAGTCAATTAGCAATGTGGTGTCCACCTGACAGGTCTTAAAGCATGGCTGAATAATGGACTAAGCACTAAGCACTTCTGACCTTCTTATTCTTTCCCCTGCCTGTACGATAATAAAGGCATCACTGACACAGCAACAGCAAAATACGAGCTCCATTTTGTTTGGAAGATGAGCATTTTAGTTACTAATCTTGTAACTGGGTAAATTCAAAATTCCTGCCAGAGTAACTGCAGAACACACATTTATTTTCACATGCTTTATGGTTAGTTTTCATTCAGCTATCAATCAATCAATTACGTTGTGACATGATGTAATTTCCTAATCATACTAATATTCATGCTTTATCACTATCAAACCTAGAGCACATAGATTTCAATGAGACAGAAGTCTAATTATTTAAATGTGTTACAGCATATTACATCTCCAAGGCTGTTTCCTTTATGAGTTTTTCTCCCCTAAAAAATAACATCTAATTTAATTGTGAGGAGAAAAGTGTATTAAGCCACATTATACCCCTCCAGTAAGCAAAATCAATTTTTTGTAGATCCTAATAACTATAGAACATTTCTATGGATTTCATTTAAAATTAATATTGTTTGCTTGTTACTAAGAATAGAAAAATAGAATTTGTGGTACAAACAGAAGTGATAATTTTACCTAAGGAGGAAGACACACTGCTTTTTACTTTTTTTTGTGCTCCTTATCTCAGAAAGAAAAATGATTATAAGAACTGTTCTATGACCCTAAAATATGATTTTGCATTATTTTCTATGACTGGCTTAGTTTTCAATTTTTTCTATACATAAAAGACTTTATACTTAAAAAAGAACACATTTATCATTTATTTATCATTTCAGCATTACCATGACAAGTGCCAAAGAACAGCTTAAATGTGCAACTGAGATTGCTTCTCTGACATATATTATACAATCTATAATTATAGGCTCTGTTGTGCAGATTACTTTAAAGGCAATAAATCCTATGTAGTGTGGGTGAAACATAGTAAACATGTACATGTTTCCTCCCATCTGCACAGGGGAAACAAATTCAATCAGGCCCAAAAGGAAGCACTTCCTGTAGTTCTTTGGTGCCAACAGTCTGCCAGAACTATGACCAAAGCTCCTCAGAGGCATTTTCTTTCCCACAATATGTTTAGATATACATTCTCAAGAAAGGTCTGAAAATTCTATTACTTCTTTCAGTGGGGGATTGGCACAGACACTCGGAAATCAAACAGAAGGCAGTCGTGCCACTACAATAAAAAATACAAAAGGCATTAGTTTTCAAACATAAAATCAATTATTTTTTCAAGTAATAAAAATGGCCTCTTCTAACTTCCTCATGGAAGATTAAAATCCATTAGGGGTTTCTTCTCTATGTCCCTGAAGTTTATTTTATTGTTGCTGATCTGACATTTTAAAATTTAAAATTTTAAAAAAAATAGAAACATGAATGTTTTATGCCTGCAATAGCTGAGGTTGATGCGTGTCTTACAAAATTATTACTGTTATTATTACTATCAAAAGCTGCCTTAAAGGCTTTAATTATTACTATTTAAAACAACCTCCCGTGAAGTTACAGATTTGAACATACATTTGAATATGTACAAAGGAAGTACTTCCTGTAAGGAGCATCGTATCACTGTATCTTTACCGTTACTTTGGAAGGGAGGGATTCCAGGGTATTGGAGATTGAACTGAGGCATATGCACTGAGCTGCATCACCACTTCTGAAACACTAAGTCACCAAATTTCCCAGAGTGGGCTTGAACATGTGATGCTCTGTTGACCTACGGATGTGTCCCACATGCCAGCTCACAGTCACTTTTCAAAGCAAATGATTTTGTAGAAAATGTCCACTTGCTTTAGGATTAGCACATCACTATAAAATAGTAATCTAGTTTTTTATTATAAAAATGTCTAACAAGGTAACAACTACAGAAAATACTGAGCTGGGAAATTTCATAGTATTGAGCTAAGGAACATTTTTTCTGGCCATAAACAGCACCACAACAATTATAAGGTACAGCTTATTCCTAATCATTTTCATGAAAGCTTCCATTGGTTGTTCATTTTATTTCACCAGTGAACTCTCTTACCCAGCCACCATTTCTCTCTACTATTTATAGTTCCTCAGCTCTACATGTGCAAATCAATATTTTGGTTTCATTTCTTTTTATTTATAAATTTGAGCTCAGGAGAATCAATTGTAACAACTAATTTTAAGTATATTTACATGGTTTAGAGTTGGTACTTAAAAGGCAGTTTGATTAATTTCTTTAAAAAGAAGTAACTTTATGTATGAGGAACCTTAATCTAGACTTACTGACTTGAAAAAAAAAAAAGCCAGCTGTTAATGATTCTTATGGTGGATCTTTGAGACACTGTACATTTAACTATACAAAAGATAGAACTCATAAATATACACTGGCCAATATGGTACAGCCTTCATATAATAAAGACAAAAAGACACAAGTGAATTCCTCAACCAGTACTTAACATTTAGAAACACTGTTTGTGTGTGTGTGTGTGTGTGTGTGTGTGTGTGTGTGTGTGTGTGTGTGAATCCTGGAATTTTGACTTTAAAGTCTCCTACTTAGTGATAAATATGAAGGCGCCCCAATGAGAACCTTCTGTATCCCTTAACAGACTGTGTGGCATCAAGTGCTCAGTGGGCTGGAAACCCACAGCCAGCCCGGGAAGGACAGCACAGACAGAGCCATGCTCACTCTGTCAGAGGCAAGCTGGTCAGGATGACACCAACTCTAACATGAAACCAGCTAAGCAGTGCTTTACCCAGAGGGCTCTCTGAAACTCTGGCACTCACTAGTGAAGTCCGCAGACTCTATTAATCATGGGGTGAATTCGGCTGCTTTCACTGCTCCTGTAGTGGACATTTATGAAGTGCTCTCTGGCCTCAGATTTTCTCGCAGTTTTCATTTGAAAATCTAGAACTGTGCCATCTAAAGCTAAGTAAAAGAAACCTGTTTCTGCAATAACTTCATTGTCTTGGGTTTTGCATTTGACTTATTTCAGAGTCAGCGAATCCTAAGAGAATCTCAAAAATCAATGGGAAATAAGGAGTAAAAGCTCCAATTTCAAATCACGGAATCACACAACTGAAAGGGCACTAGCCCCGCCCCTTCCTCTTACAGCTGGAGGAGATGAGCTCCAGAGTTCCTACAGGTCAGGAACAGTATAGTGGAGCGAGCCTTAGAGCTCAGGCCTCTGTCCATCCACAGAGCTCTCCCTTACATATGTTGGTTTCTCTACATCTTTTCAGAAAATTAAAAACCTGGGGTGGGATTTATACCAGTAGTAGAGTGCTCGCTACCATGCTTGAAATCCTGGGTTTGATTCCCTAGCACCTCAAGAGACACAAACACCAAAAAAGAAAGAAAGTTAAATATTATATTATTGGAATATAACTACGATTACAAAGATAGTCCTCAAGAGTCAAAGCAGTTGGAAATTGATGAGGAAGAAGAAAAGGAGATTGCAATGTCATAGAATTCCACAGGTGATCTTTAACTAAACCAAATTTATTTGTTACAAAACATTCTTTTAAGAATTTTAATATGACCTGTGTCAGTAGCAAGAAGGAATGAGTCCATCATTTACTTTTTCATTTTAAATATAGTAAAGAAACCTGAGGTTTTCTATATATGAAGTCTATGTTTTGGGCCACTGAAGTGCTGAACATATCCAACACAATTCACATTCACTCATTATGATGTATTTCAGTAATAAAGAACTTTGTCAATCTGCATTATTAGTCTGCTATACTGTAGTCTTACAACACTGTAACCTGATATAATCATTTGCTTGCCATCTTAGGTGAAATAATTCTTTTTCTATTATAGAATGTTGTGGCTGCAAACTTAGGTCATTTGGGAATGGCTGAGTCATGACTTCTCAGCATGTAAAATGCCCTTTGAGAGTTTATTTTCTGAAAGTACCTTTACATTCCAGCCATTATGGTAGCATTTCACACACTGTTAGCCTAGGTGGATGCTAACCACTAGCACCCTAGTGACCCAATAAATATAATGACCACCTCCTGAAAGCTTCCAAAAAACCTATAAACTGTAAAATAATGGCAACAATGTTAGCTATTGGAGTGAAGAAGTCTGAGAAATTCGTCTCAGTGCTGCTAACAACTAGCAGTGTTCACTTAGCCTTTGATGATCTGCCTCCTCCTCTGCAAATGGAGTTATCTTAGCTTTTCCTTTAGCTCTCTTTATCTCCAAACATTATGCAAACACACTTACTTCAGGCATCAGAGAAGTGAGAAATTTAAAGAGAAACATGTAGGTCTTATTTAAGATAACCCAGAATCTATAAATCACTGTGGGTATTCATAGGAGGGAACATCTAATAATGCACAGTAGACTTGGTTATGGACTTTCTCAGAACTCTCAATTCTCAGAAGCAGGTGCTGAATATAATTTATATTGCATCATCAGTAGCTTACACAGCTCTTGGCCTATGGAATATCTTCATTAATTACATACTAGATAAAATCAGACACTGAAATTAAGAAAACAATTCTATTTACAGTAACATCAAAAAGAATAAAACACTTGAGACTAACTTTATGTCTCAAGTCATTTTCCTGGTCATTGAGTAAAAACATTTGATATGTGGGCCTTAAAAGAGGTGACTATTTTGGCTCATGTTTCAGTCTGGTCCATCATGTCCAAGGCAGGAAATTAAGGTAAAAGAGGCTAGAAAAGGAAAGCTGCTCACATTAGGGTGGCCAGGAAGTGGAGACAGAATGGAGGAGCTAGAAGAGGAGAGGGGAGATACACCCTTTCAGCTGACACCTCCAGTGACCTTCCTCCCCTGAACAGGCCCCTATATTGACAGTGAGTCAGCTATGATACTGCAATGGTGCAATCCTTTTCTAAAAGCCACTCCCCACCATAGGTACATGAAGCTCTTGGGGGACATCTCCGTAAGCTGTAACACTGTATAGAAATAAGTAAAAACTATACCAGGGAAACAACAAAACACTGGCCATAGGAATGTGAAGAAACTCAAAAGAATGGAAAAATATTTCATGCTTATGGTTTGGAAGATTTAAATATTGTTAAAATGACAGTCATCTTCAAATTGATACATAGATTCAATGCAACCTTTATCAGAATCCCCATTTTCTTGGGAGTCACTGATAGGGTGACTTTAAAACTCATAAAAATGGCAGGCATAGTGGGTATGATTATAATCCCGGTGCCTGGGAACATCATGAGATGAAGACCAGACTGGGCTATATATTAGGACTGTGTCTCAAAAAACAAACAACCATAAAGAATTTCTAGGAAAAAGTCAAAATGATCATTAAAGAAGAACAAAGTAGGGATCATGCTTCTCAGTTTTGAAACACACTATAAAATCATAGTAAAAAGACACATTATTTGCCTATATCTATCTATCTATCTATATATATATATATATATATATATATATATATATATATATAAAAGAACTGATGTATAGGTCAATGGAATAGAATTGAAAGTCTAGAAACAAAGGCATGTATATGGGCAGATGATTTTCTACAAGGGAACGAAGAACATTCAATGGGACAAGCATAGTCTTTTCAACAAATAGTGATGGAACAACTAGACAGAAACATGGAGAAGAATGAAGGACTTAGCTTTATAGGATACATGAAAACATGCCAAAATAGATCATGGACCTAAGGTAAAAGTCAAACTTAAAGATAAGAGCTTCTCTTATAAGAAAGTATACTTACAAAATGATCTATTAAAGTATCATATATAAACGATTAAGGCTAATTCAGCTAAAGTTGTTCACACTAGAGCACTGTGTGCATAAAATATGAGCTCTTATATATAACTACACATCCTAAAAAAGCACACAGAATGGGCTCTGTTTTAGTCACTTTCTCATTGTTGGGTGAAATACATTACACCCACCCTTGAAGAAGTTTATTTTGGCTCATGGCTTCAGGTAGTTCAGTCCATGGTTAGCTGACTCAGTAACAGAAAGGAAATGGTGAAAGGGCATGGCTGAGGAAAGCTGTTCACCTCATGGCAGCCAGGAAGAAAAAGAAAAGGAAGGAACAGGAACAAAAATACAGCCTTACAGGAGACACGCTCAGTGACCAATCTCTTCCAACCACATTTGACTTCTAAAAAGTACATTCAGCTATAAACTCAACAGTGAATTAGCTCACCTGTGAGAATAGTGCCCCTATGATCCAGTCATCTTTTAAAAGCCCTGTCTCTAAATGTAGAGAACTTGTGTGGGACATTTTAGATTTAAACCATTACAGACCTTAATACTTGGCTACTACTTACATGGAAACAAATGCTAGTCATTCTTTAACTCTCTCTAAACGAGAAGGCACAAATTACTTCTTATATGTAGGGTGAATCTCCAAATTGTTATTTCACTTGTGCTTGTAACAGTGAGTTATATTAGTTATATGACTGTTTTTATATTATAGGGGTATGCAATATTAGTAATACTGTTAGTAAATTCAGAACAAGTACTTAAATTGATAATCATCATGCAGCATATTTCACTGGAAATTTAAGATGAAAGTTATTATTTTTTATTATATCTGCTTATAAAAGGATTAAAAAATATGTAGTTCAGGACACATGGCTTTTGATAAATCGGTGGAAAGCTTTTTCTAGTTTTGAAATTCTGTTGAATCGTCAAATCAAGAACACTGGAAATGGACTAATCTGATTTAAAAATCCTTCAAAGATATTATAGCAATATTTGATATAGGACTACTACTTTAATTAATACTGTTATTATAGTCTGCCTGTTTTGTTAACTAAAACTAAAGTGTTAAATATTTTAAAGTCCTGAGGTCACTGTTCTGTGTCATTAAGCTTTTTATAACTGAGTCAAAACTACAACTCCTAGGAGTTTACGAATCTCATTGAAAATATGCTGAGCAAAAGGGTTAAAAAGTTGTAGGAACTCAAAATCAACATTTTGTTTTTCAAGCCATAAAAGTCAAACTCCTTCTGATAAATCCATAATTGACAATGATAGATCTTAAGACTTTATTTCCTTTCAGTTAAAAAGAAAACCCAGCTATATCATGCTTCAGCAAAATAGCACTCAAATGAAAGTAGTAAGAAAATAAACTTTATTATTGTTCTTGCAGGAGTAGCATATACATATACCATATAGCCAAAAATATTTTATTGATATTATCCTAAATATTGTCATAAACATTTATCTGGTTTATGCACCATTCTACTCAAACATGATAAATAGGGACCGGCCCCATCTCTACTGACAAAGCATTGATCTCACATTAATTTGATTGAAGGTGGCTTGCCAACATGTCTCACTTTCTCCATTTGAGAGCACTCAGATAAGAAAAACACAGTGATGTTTAGCAGATAGGCCTGGTGACACAATAGAACGCAACTCATTGAAGAAGTGTAATTATAGTGATTACTTCAGAAAAGAGCAGATACACTGATAGGAAGAAGTAAACATTGCCACAATTATAGGAGCCCAGTTCCTTTTTGGCATAGAGACAGACATGCCAGACAATACCAGCCTAGTAATAACACCACAAAAGCTTTCAAACTTAACAACATAAAAGCACTAAAGGTTACAAAATGGCATAAGCCAATTTCCCAAAGTGTTGGAATAAAGGTTCTGTTTTGGATGAATTTAAAAATACCAAAAAGATTAATCAAACACAGACGGCCTCCTCCCAAAATTATATCTACATACAAATATCAGATAAAGCTGCCCTAAGGAATGTAATCTGTAAATGCCTTTGTAAAGCTGGTATTCTGATGGTTCTGAAAAATAGACAAAGTGGAGTATCTAGTGATTTCAGGTAACAGTCCCTACAGATCAACTATAAAGGAAAGGAGGGTTTATTTCTGCTATTAATTAGGCACTCTTAATCAAATGCCATTCAAACGTTTGTATTATAACATGACAAAACACTATCATAATATGATAAAACGAGGAGGAAACACCATGTCTCACCAGTCCACCAAATTAGAGAATCAGACTCAAGAAAAGTGAAACTTGGAAAGGACTCTAGAACTTACAGAGTATAACCCTCACCTTTCTGGTGTGAAGAAACGGACTCATAAGAAATTTACCACCTTCCTCATATCCCACAGCAAGCTGGTGCACGAGTGGGACCAGAAGCCAAGGATCCTGATTCCAGGTTTGTTTGACCACCAGGCCCTTATAATAGTTCAATACTGTACTTTATAAAATAATGAAGAAAACGATTCACACAAATTCGCACTGCAAAAGTCACAAAAAACTTCTGAAGCATTTGACTCATCTCATTTGACTGTTGTGAGCTCTCTGTGGTATACTGAAAATTTTTGATGTCAGGTGTCTATGTATCTAGAAAGATAAAACTGTGAAGTCAAACTGAGAGGCAAGTGAAAGAGATGAGCAGAAAGACATCCAGAGGCCAGAGAGAAGGAACGGGGGAGCCTGAGACTTAGACAGAGACACTCCAGGAGATGTGATAGAGAGGTTAGGAAGGGAAAATCCAAAAACGGACACATACAGACAGATACACAGACACACACAGGCCACAGGCTAGTAGCCAAGAGAGACAGACACTGAGGTCATAACAATTTGCCCAAGGTCAACCCAGTAATTGTCTGAGCTGCACCTAAAGGCCAGTAATGAAACCCAAATCCCCTCTTCCTAAACCCTAAGGAAAGCTCCAAACCATCACATACAGAGAATTAAACTATAGCTCTTTAATTTACTATTATTATTATTATTATTTGCTTTGTTTTCGATCCCTATGTAATGTTCAGTCTCCTCTCAGGGTAGGATGGTTATAGGATGCAAGAGGAATGACTTAATAGTCACATACCGATTGCTATTGTCTAAATTCTTGACAAAGTCACTGTTTTGTTGTTTTGTTTTTTGTTTGTTTGTTTGTTTGTTTTTTTTCATTAACCAGTTAAAAATCTGTCCTGGGAATCATAATATTAAAAAAAAAAAAAAAAACTTTGCCAAAATAGTTAGGAGCTGGGCATAATGAGACATGTCTATAATCTCATCACTCAAAAGTTGAGGCAGGCGGATAGTAGTGATTTTGAGGTCAGCCAGAGCTACACAGTAAATTCAAGACCAGCCTGGACTATATAATGAGACCTTATGTCAAAAAACAAAAATTAAAAAAAAAAAGAATTTGGGTTTTAAAACATGGATTTCATAATCTGGGATTAATAGAAGCTTTTATCTGTGTCTACAATGCCTTGATACTTATACAAGGCATGAACGAAGATTATATTGCACTTAAATTTTTAAAAACTTATTACAGTATAGGACACACTGCCATGAATCTCCCTTAAAATACTCCCCTTCATTTTGAACACACTAACCTCATCACTCTTGGCATTTTCTGAAGCAGTGTTGGAATTTCTCTTTTGCGTCTTTAGTTGTGCTGTGCTGGTGTCCCAAATCAATTCCAAACATTTACCTTTCATGGTCATTTTGACTTTGGGGAAGAGTCCGAAGTGGTAAGGTGCCAGGCCCAGCGAGGAAGGGGGAGCTGAGGACACTGTACAGGCTTTATGAGCCAGCCTTTCCGTTGGGCGGCCCTTGGCAGCTGCTTTGGCTGAATTTTTGATCACACCTCATAACATCACTCATGAAACAGGACTTCCAGAATTGCTTAAGAAAGTGCCAAGAATGATGGAATTATGACAAGAGGAGGTTCTTCAAGGAGTATTAGCAGTATGCTTTTTACTGCAATACATTTTTAAAATTAAAATCTTCACTGTTTTTCAGTCCTTCCTATATACAAAAATGTAAAGCGTGTATACATTTTTCTAGAAAGATTCTCGGAGGTCTCTGAGTTGGAATACTGAGTTACTGCATTATTATATTTGCTTACAGAAAGACTAATGACAATATATACTTTCTTTGGTATGTAAAAGTTGAACTATCTGAATCACATGAACAAAACAAACTCAATGTAGAAAACCAGTGGAAATCAAACTCAGTGTTTCCCAACTCAAATGTTTTAATTGTAAAACATTTCTCATTCTTTTCCTTCCAGTCACTTTTAGTTTGCAACTCTGAAAAGTATGTGAGAAGGTAGATTTCATTTTAAAAGCATCCTGGCCCAATTTGTTGCTAAATCAGTTGTGTGGGATGGTTTGGTCATAACCTCAAATTAGCAAACTTTAAAAAAAAAAAAAACAAGAAACATAGGGGCCAGGGTTTGGCTCAGCTGTGTAAATGTCTGCTTGGCAAGTACAAGGTCATGAGTTAGATCCCCAGTACACAAAAAACAAAAAACCTAACCTATATGAAAACATACATTTCATTCAAATCATCTACTCTGTTCCTCAACATTGGAACAAAATGTATTTTGAAGCTAGACCAATGGCAATCATCTTACAAGTTGATTTTTAAACATTGTAATGAGTTCTTTGCATGCAAATTGAAGCAGAATTACAAAGTGAACTCTCTTGTACTATTAAAGTATGACACCCACAGAGCCATGGGGATATGTCAGAGAAAAAGCATTAGGAAATAATACTGTGAGGGTTAGTTTTCAAAATGGTTCCAGTGAGTCACTCTTCCCAGATTTCATTAGTCCCTGCCCAGTTATTCCAGTCCGATACTGTTAATTTCCTTTCCCCATCAGAAAGTAGCAAAAGATACACTGGGCCAGTTCCTATAATCAGTTTTTAAAAGTTCTAACATCACCTGTTCTGATTTTTTTAATGAAAGAGGTCTGCCATTCTGGCAGAGGCCAAATAGAGGAGCCTCAGGAAGAAAAAAGTCCCTGTGACTAATGTATGAGGCCCAGCTGTGGAGCATCCCAGAGAGCTTCACCTTTCAGCGATTTTGCTGAGGTACCATGCATTTTAAGGGTCACACTGGACCTTGTATCACGAGTCCTGTCATAAAAGCAGCCACTGTCACCTGGGACAGCTGCTCACCTGCATCTCGTCAATGCTTGTAATCATGAACACTAACATATTGTTATTCTTTGAAGCTACTAAGTTTGGGAATGTTTTGTTAAATGGCAACAGATTACAAATTGAAGTCAAGGATAAAATGGCTAGAGTATCGAGTTTGCACAAGGACGTTTAGAAGATGACAAACTGCTAGCAACTGAAGCTTATTCTGGTTGAGCAGGAAAGAAAAAAAAAAACATCTATTAAACCCTAATTTGCTCATCACTTATCTTGTTAAACCTCACTGCTACACTGACAAAGTGAGTTTGAGTAGTTATTGCTGTTGGTCACATAGCTCAAATTGTCACATAGCTCAAATTGGAAAAGTAAGACCTGAAGACAGACATAGTTTCATTACCTAGATGTCCTTATTCCATGACATCAGGAGAACGTGAGAAGAGACGTAAAACGTAATTATTTGTGATGAGACTTTTCCTAGACATATGCATGCTTCTAAAAATATAATACATGTACCATTATTTAACTTGTCTTAATGGTCATTCATTATTACTGATATCTACATTATAATTACAATATATTCTGTTAGAATGACAGACTCAGAGATATGCAGGGTTACCAGATTCTATTACATGAAACTAGATGTTACACAAAATCATATGTAAAATACAGAACATAGATTGTAACTTTTCTTCTTGATTTTTATGGCATATGTTCCTTGTTGCTAGGCTATCTGTTACAGGCATGGAAAACCAGACAACTGAGCTTATACATTCTTTGTAAACAAAAGAAGTCAGCTTCTAAGTTATGGACTGTGGATCTTTCCTCTGACTAATATATTTAAATTTGGTTCATGTGCCTGAGAACAATTGATGTTTGGGGAATCTAGCACTGCCAGAAAATAAAATTTTACATGGGAAATTTGTTGGTATAGTTACTTAGTGACTTTAAATAGGAGCTAAACAGTTTCAGAGCTACAAAGCTCTAAGTCTTGAAAACAGTCTAGTGATTCTCAAATTAGGCTCAGTGGGGATTGAAGACTGTATCAACTCAGCAAAAGACGTTGTATAGACATTGCAATTATGTACTTTCTGGCAAACACTAAAGACTTCAAATTAACTTGTCATTGCTTTCATTCATTTTACGGTTTGGAGTCCTAAGTTTCATTCAGTTTGAAAGTAAAAATTTACACAATTCAAATGTTTTTCTGAATCAGTGCCTTGGGAAACAGATTGTGGTAGAGGAAGAGTGACAGAATTGTGGTTCTGCCTGGTAAAAGTGTCTTAAATGTTTTGTCAATTTGTATGTTGTATATATAGTCAGAAATGTAAGTAAAAAATCAGAGATAACATTCACTAAAGAAAGTTCGTATTGTTGATATTCTTTTGGTGATATGAATCAAACAGCTACACCATTAGTAAATTCATTCATTCTATTTGAAAGATAGAATTACTACATTCATTCTATTTGAAAGATAAAAGACATTTTGACAGCAAGTCATTACACTGTAGGCAAAAGAGTTACGATATATAACACCAGACCATACTACGGTTAAGAGTTAAGACATTGAACAAGGTAAGATGGCCAATAAGGTACCAAAATGCCAATTAAGGCACTTAATTCAACCAATACTTATCTCTAGTAATAACTGCTTCTTTCAAAGGGAACTTAAGGCTTTCATTGATCAAAATGTATATAGCTACTTTTATAGAATTAACAATTACTGTTGTTATACCTCCAGTTAGGCAGTTCAAACTGCTTAAAACTTTGGTAATGACTAGTTGGACATGGACCATCTGCCCCATATTCATAGCTCACACAGTGCCCCTTGTGCATTCAGCTTGGGATCCTTTATAAAACAGTAATCAAGATGCGAAATATTATTGTAGCAAATAAATTTGTCACAAATTCCATTACCTGGTAAAAGTTAAATAAAAAACTTCTTTGACTATATTAAAAAATATAGATCACCTAGTGTCAAGCAATTCAGAAAGTGCTCCACCAGAGAAGGTGACAGGAACACATCTATTAATTCACACCTGCCCATGTCCCTGTGCACAATACACACATGCACATATTTTGCCAAAAAAAAAAAAAAATGTTAGATGCAGTAAATTAGCACTTTATTTAAAATTGGGTTTTCCCACACAATTTTAGGATATTTTACCAGAAATGTGGATAAGTTGACTACTACGTAGTTCTTTATACAAAAATAGCCAAAATTAGGCAGTAATATATTTTAATTTAAACATTTATCAAGTCTAAATTCTTGCTCAGTTAATTAGCATACTTTCTGATAAATAAGTTCATGCAACTCTGTTTTACGGCCGGGGATGCGGCTCTGGTGAGAGTGCGTGGCCCTGGGTTCAAAACCCAGTGTGAGGAGAAGGATGACGAGAAGGAGGAGGGAATGAAGAATGAATTATTCCCATTGCTATTTCTTTGGCTTCATGAACACACCTTGAACTTCCAGAAAGAATTTCTTTAATATTTCTATATTTACTTAATATTTTTTCACTAGCCTCCATTTAAAAACAACCCTTCAATTCAAATTATCATTGCTGATCATAAGTAAAATAAAACAAATAGATGTTGGAGAAAGTAAAGCAGCAAAGCACATACTTAGTACATGCAGGGATTGGCCAGTTCCTGCAGAGTAAAGGAAGACAGGTGGATTTTCCTAAGACCTGAATATTTTGATAAATTCTTCCTCTTCTGGGACACTTCCTTCATTGGTCTTCCACATGTCTTGCTTATGCATTAATCGGAAAAGAGGTTCTTGGAAAAAATGGTTTCTGGTTCATAATGATTATATAAATAAAGTTTTAAATCCATTCTCTAACATGATCTCTCAAACATATACTCATCACTATAGTAAATACACATACTGGCTGAAATAAATATGTGTCCTGTTGCCTTACACTGGCTTTTGAACACCTTCACATGATGGCCACTGGTAGAAAAAAGCAGATTTTTGTTTACTTGCCTCAACTCTTTCATTCATTCAATATTTAAAGTTTGTCTAACACCTGCAGTAAAGCATAATTATAGTCAAGGGATAATTTCTGGAGTCAAATTTTAGATTTTGAATTTTAACCTTATGACTTATATGACCTTTGTCAATACAACTGATTTCTGCGAACCTCAGTTTCTCATTTATAAAGTGGCAACTACCCCATAGGACTGTTTTGATTTGATAAGATTAAATAAACTAATACATGTATATAGTGCACTTAAAGCAATGGTTGGCACATACTAAGCACCCAATAAATTTTTTCTATCACATTTTAGGTTGTAGGTTCAGTACTAGCAACAAAATTTAATTAAGAACAGGCAACATGTCTATGACCATACTGTGCTGAATGTGCCCAATCTTGTCTGATCTCAAAAGAATAGTCAACAATTCTCACATATTCAGTCTAGTTCAGTTTTATGTATTATTTCTTCCTACATGTATCAGTCAGTGCTTTCTAGAGAAATAGCCTGAATGCAAGACGTACAGTTATAGAAGGATTTACAAGATAAGCTTATGATGGCTGTCCTCAGAATCAGGTATGGCAGGTTGGAAAAGGGCCACCTGCACTGTGGAGATCAGAAGGATCCTGTCAAAGGACTGGAGCTTACTGCAGAATCCTGCATGAATCTGGATCAGGAGGCTGAAGGGTCTGCGCTAGAGTCTGAAGAGTTTGTTCTGGAAGCCAGAAGACGATGTCCAAGGTGAAGTGAAGACTAGAGCTCCTCCAAAGAAACAAAGGCAAGGCTTCCTTCTTTACTTGCCTTTTGTTCCATTCGGGTGCCAAGTTTGTTGGTCCAGACTCCTCACACGCCAGTATGGGTCTTTTATCTTCAGTAAATCTCATCAGCCACACATTGAACTACACTGATCTAATTTAGTTGGGGCATTTCTTACTCAAGTTAACACAATCAGTTAACTATTACAAAATGAAAACATAAACTTACAGATAATAGGAAAACTTTAAAGGTAGAAAAAATTAAAAAGTAATTTTGAACATCAAATTTAAGGCACTATCATAGTTTATTTAGTGTTTCATACATTGCTTTGGTTACGGGTAAGACTGCCTGACAATAGCATCAGGTCTTTTTCCAGAATCAGATTATGGTTTCAGTTTATTTTGTGATTTATTGATTACCTTAAGGCATTAGTATTAATATTTTAAAATATTGTTGCTAATGTTTTATATCTAAAAGTTATCCATTTTAGGTCTGTGATTTTAAAATATTTATGTGAGTTTAATCTGTTCAGGGAAATCCCATCTCTTCATCAGTGAAGCTCTACCTACAAAAGTGGAAGTTAATACAAAGAAATCAAGCAAGAAAGAAAACTGTAATCCTAGCACTTGGAAGGCTGAGGCAGGAGAATAGTCCTGAGTTTGAGGGCAGCTTAGGCTACATAGTGAATTCAAGGCCAGTCTGAATTACATATGAGAACCTGACTCATAAAAATAAAAACAAAAAAAAAAAAAAACCAAAATCCCAGAAAGGAAAGGGATTTTTTAAATGTCCATGTCAAACACCATCTAAATAATTCCTAGATATGGATGTAAGTTGTCGTAATGTTTTTCTACACTGGAACAAAGTGCCAGCATGAGTATAAAATGAATCTAAAATTACAGTGTTCAGGAGATCCCATTCTGAACACGTGAGAATATTGTTCTAGGAATAATATTGAGGATTTAGAGGAAAATGGGACATTAGACTGGAAGAACTGTATAATATGTAATATAGTGTATTATTTATATTTGAAAATATATGCATTGAAATGATCACGAGTACCTGTTACATTTTAATTTTGCAGAGGCAAGGACCTCAAGTTATTTGGCTTTAATTTTTGTACAGTACTTGGCACCAATTAGACTGAACAAACTTTTACTATTGGTGATGATCTTGACACAGCAACCAGGATTTCACTGCTCCTAATAAACATCAATGGGGGACTCTACATACATAGCTATTTCTTAGGGCAGTTGGGAGTCCGACCAACTTTCAATCTTGGTAGTATTAGGAGTGTAACTCAGTGTGTGTTACCTTCCAAATACGAAGATGAGAAGCATGGAATGGGTTAGGATGGCTATGAATAGAGGAAGGAGAAAGGCACTAAAATAAACATACATGATGAGCCACACACTAGTGACTTTTCACAGGCAGTAACTTTTAGTCATTTTACTTTTCAAAATGTGAAAAAAAGAGCAAAGTGGTAACATTTAGTTAATTTGCAAAGAAGAAAAGTACCAAAAGGAGAGCAAAAAACTTTAAAGAATATTTCAACCAGGATGATAAACCAGACCAAGGACTTCTTTGTATCAGGAATCAAATTCAGGGACTCATGCTTGCCAGGAGTGAGGTCCTCTGCTGCTGAGCTATATCTACCATCTGAGATCAGGGATCTTTAATGTAAGCTTACCACCTCTGCTATCTTAAAGACTTTAAAGTTAAATGTACCCTGTGTTAAAGATCTCCAATAGTTATTTAATAATGAGAAAAGGGATAAAACAACTAGGCATTGATCATTTCCAGTTGACATCAGAAAAAATAATGTATGCAGTCTGGCAACATCATGCATAGCATATTTCCTCCATGTTCCTAAAATATATTATTAAGTTCTACCAGCAGCTTTTGCCATTAGTCATATTCTATTCACTGAAAAGATAATCATGTGTTTATAATTCATGAGCGATAAATTCATTTCTCTGTGCTATCCTGGAAAATCAGGTGCCATTCTAGATTCTTGAGGCTAATACTCTCTCCCCCACGTATACCTTGGTTTATGTGGTTAAGCTCTAATGACTATAATGCCTTCTATAATGAAACATTTCACCACACTCTACACATGAACACACACATGCACACACCCATATCTGCACTTGCTAATATTCTAGAGGGACTTACAGTATAAGCGGTCTGAGCTAGGGAGTTTTTCACTGCTTCCTTGACACCTTTTGTAACAACTCTTTTAACTCTTCATACTAGATCAGGGTTAAGCACAGCATTTTGAATCAAATGATGTGAATTAAGAATACATTTGTTTTGCAAATCATCATGCACACAACTAGCATCCAAATACATCTCCCCATATATTCATTTTTCATTTCTACTTCTTCATCTGAGATGTGCACATTTTTGATGCTCATTTTTGGTTTGAGTCTTCAAATTTGGGGGTCTGCTTATTTTGAGTTCTTTATATATTCTAGATATTAGTCCTTTGAGGAATAGCTGGCAAAAATTGTTTTCACCACACTGTGGGTTATTTATTCACTCTGTTGGTGGTTTATTTTCCTGTGGAAAGCTTTTTAATAAGACCCATGTTGTTCATTCTTTGTAATAGTTCCTATGTGATTAGGCTTTTGTTCATAAAGTCTTTGCCTGAATCAATGTCTTCAAGAGTTCTCCTTACTCTGTCTTCCAATAGATTTAGTGTTTCTGTTTTGATATTTAAATCTTTGATTGACTTCAGTTTTAATTTAGAGCATTGTGAAAGATATGTGTATAGTTTTAATGTTTGGCCTGTGTAAGCCCATTTTTCCAGTATTACTTATTACAGAGGCGGTCTTTCTTCCAGTGAAGGTGTTCTTCTTTGTCAAAATAAGGTGTCAATAACAGTCACTTGAGATATGCAAATTAAAACTATTCACTTGAAACAATCACTTTGTGGAATGATACGCTGAGATTTCACCTCACTCCAGAAAGAATGACCCTCATCAAGAAATAGACCAATAACAAATGTTGGGACTTTAGAAAAAAAAAAACCAAACCTTTCTCCAATGTTGGTGGGAGTGCAAGCACTGTGGAAATCAGTGTGGAGATTCCTCAGAAAACTAAAACTAGAGGTTCTGTTTGACCCAACTATTCCCTTCTTGATATCTTCCTGAAAAAAAAACTGAAAGCATCATGCTGCACAGCAATATATGCACACCCATATTTATAGCAGCACTATTTGGTCCTACCCTAAATCTTTAGAACAGCCCAAATGTCCATCAATTGATGAATGGATAAAGAAGATGTGATTTTTATATAAAAGCGAGCACTACTCTGCCATAAAGGATAAATCTGAGACATATCTAGCTAAATGGAGCACCCTGAGACCATACACACTTATGTGAAATAAATGGGTCATGCATGATTAAATACCACATTGTTTCTCTCAAAAGTGTAAATAAGAAGCAAATATATGGAATAGATATTGGGAAATGGAGGAAAAATGTTCAAATGAAAAGGAGAACAAGGGAGGGGTAAGGAAAAAAGAGACAAGAACAAAAAGAACAGAAGGAAAAATGGAAACAAAGAATTTGTAAATAAGGAAGGGAAGAGGGGTTAAAGAGAGGGGAGGGGAATGAGAAAAAGGAAGCAAAATATGTTATGTATAAGAACAAATCCCCTATGATGAATGTTATCATTATGTATATCTAAAAATATACATTATACATTTATGTACCAATAAAGTTTAATTTTTTTTAAATTACAAATATACTTCCCTACATGTGTTCATGCACAAAATAAATATTTTTAGAATTATTACTTAATTAATATTATGCTATAGTTGCTCTTACCCTTAGAGATAACTAGAGGTAATTCTGAAGCTGCATACATTTTTTTCTGATACTGTTTATTGGACATCAACAATTCCACATAGCTAGAAGCTTTAAAGTCAGCCATGTGACCAGATATTCTAAATCAGTGCCAGACTAGAAATGAAACTTTTGATTATAATGAAAAAGTGAGAAAAATACAAAAGTATGCTATAAAAGCATAAAACTTGAAAGGCTATAGGTAACCCCGGAACACCTAGGGTTACAGAACTAATCATGTCCCTTACTTACAGCTGACAAAGTCAGGCCCCAGTCCTGGAGGGGGTTCTTCAAGCCAAACTTCTGGTGTGTGCCATGTCTGAAAAGATTAGATTGCCTCCACCTCCCCAATCAGTAAAACTAGGACACTACATATGGCAAAAGTGTCTGGGTTAGAAATCGACTGGGAAGTCACAGCTAGGCTACTAAATGATTAAAATTGCATCTAAAGGGCATTATTTTCCTCTGTTTCATCAATAAGGAAGCAGGAGCCTCTGTACTATTTCACAAGGTAGGAATGCTTTCTGGAGTTAGATTGTCAAGAGCTGCTTTTTAAAATAGCATTGCTCTTATCATAGTAAAACTTGCCTGCTGAGTCAAAAGGAAAGTTGGCCTCATCTACCTTTGGAGCCTAGGAAGAATTTAAAATGTAAAGATGCCTGGCATGATTCCAGCTGTTGGCTGCTACAGATACTTTTAAATATCCCCTTTTTATGGATCTGAAGGCATATGGATTAGCAGATATATGCTGTAAATGGAAAACACAAGGCCTTCTTTAAAAGTCCAATAGAATGAAAATGAACAATAAGAAACCTCTATTTTTCTTTTGTCCACCTAAAGAATCTGACTTTACATTCCAAAAGGAAAGGAAAAAAAAAGACATATAAATGCATGCCAAAGCATATTTCATTCCTTATGATGGTGAATGGAAGGCAAAAAAAAATTTTTTTAGTTCCCTGCTAATTTGCTATCAAGTCCATTTTTCCTCTAAAATATATCAATTTCTATTCAGCTCAACTTGAAGTCATCAATATCTGTTTTAGGAAATCTTTGTACTCTCAATACTTTTAATGAGAGGAATGATGCAATATGTTCTCTAATGGCAAACTAGATGGAAAACATAAGCACTGATATATTCCAATAGGAAATGTTGGCATAAAATGCATAGAATGTTTTAGAATAGTGATATTCTTATGAAATGCTAGAATATGTCAATGATTAGAAGTCAGACAGAGGGTGTGTAATTTTGGTGTGTGTGCAGAAATGTATTTGGATAAGTTCTTCCAAAGTTGACTGCATAAAACTGAGAAATTTGAGGAATTCTATAGTAGGAGACAGTCTCATAATTAAAGAAGCTTATTTGAAACTTGTAATGAGTTCTCTCACTTGACTAGATTACAGTCTTAACAGGAAAGCAGATTCTCTTACTAGACATTTTAGTAGGTTATGCCAAATATTATAGACTATAAGGAGAATTATTCATATTTCAATGAAAAGATTTCACAAATATGTAACTAGCTGTTGGATACAGGAGAGAATATATTCAGTCTGAAATTTTTAGAGATATATATGGTAATTTTGTGATGTGCAAAGCTTATGAATGAAGTGCAAACTGTAGTTAGAGCTCACTTCCCTAGATTTAATATAAATGTGCATGCTGGGAGTAATGTACCAACACTATTGCCTATTGCAGTGGTTCTTTGAGAGGTAAGGAACTCTAAGAGCTAATTAAAGGAAACAGGAAAGAAGGACTAAAAAACCCATTGGCACCAGTACTACTTTTTATTTTTTTTTTATTAAAATCCCTCTTAGTTGGGAAGAATAAGATGTTCCCTGGGGAACAAATATTAAAGGGATAATCTTAGTAAGGACATTGCCAGTTTCAGGTAAATTACTTCTTCAAAAGTAGAGGACGTTCTTAGTCATCTTGCAGACCCATTTGTGGAATGGTAGCCTCTGTTGATGGGACGGAGTGCTAGGACACAGGCCAGGGTAGTCCACGGGTCTGCCTCCCAGGGCACATGGGCATATCATTGTTAACACATCTTAGGAAGGAAGAGCTTTGTATTCTTGCTCACTTGTCAGATACCACCAATGAGAAGAGAGTAAAGGTACACTCAGTACGAACATCAATTTTTCACCTCTAAATTATGTTGTGAGTGTTCCGGAAAATCTAAATTCCTCATACCTAACGTATCATCTTACAGCCAGGAAGGCATCAAACCACCACATCACTCATACCCACAAAATTATCTCACCGTGTACACAACTCTCTAATTCATCAATTTCTTTCATCCCAATGAAATATTCAAATTTCTATGGTAATAATAAAAAATAATCTCAAACAGGTATTATAAATCCAGAAAATCAACTCACTGCATAAATTAATAATCTGGAAACAAATTGAGAATAGAAATGATAAAAATCAGAAAAGAGCAATTCAAGGAGAAATACTTTGGGGAAGACTCCAACATTTGAAATGTACATTCTCCTATTTTCTTAGCTACCATTTGTTCAATAATTTGACATGAATTAACATATTAATCTCAACTGCCAACCTAAATTACTTGGAAAATTGCTACTTGGAAATATTCACAGAACTCTTCAAACTGATTACCAAATCTATTTTCATGAGTAAATCAAAGTCACACACTTTGCTAGTACATAGAATCCATAAACTCTTGGTCAGATACAGTCTGTCAGGAGTCCAAGAATACACCTAACTCCCTCCTAGACAGTGAATAAAACCCAAAGTTCGATTTAGTGAAAGTCTAGTTTTTGGCTCATGCACAGAGCAGCATCTCAAATGACTTGAAATATCTTGGTATATATAATGCGGGGATAAAAGTCATATGGCATATAAGAAAGTAATAAGAACAGGCTTCTTAATGTATTTCTTTCCATGGCAATGATCATTATTTGTTGAGTAGTACAAATCAAATGATCATTTTTTTCTCCTTTCCCCTAAAGTAACCAAGTGCCATTGAAATACTTGGTATGTTAATAACTGTGGATAACATTAAAAATCTATTTTTAGTAATATTATCAAAACATTAAGATAAAAATAAGCTTCAGAAACTGTTAAGCGTAATTGTTAACACACTAATAAGCAAGAAAACTAATAACAAAGGACAAAAAATGTATAATACATTTTTAGAAAGGATGAAGAGAAAAAAAGTAACTTGTTAGTTTTTATCTAATTATATAAAGATTCGACCCCATCTTTAGAGATTTACCAGTTCTCTGGACAGTTCAAATGGTTCCATGGTACAATGACCCCCCAAATTTTTAGCATAATGCAATTGGGACCTGAAAGAACGGATACACCTAGAGAAAGCTGCTTCGTTCTGTTCTCACTGATGGTATCTGATCTAATAGATAAAGAAATGTGCTGAATTGCCACAGCACACATTTCAATGAGAAAAATCACTATCGTATAGAAATACTTATGAAAGTGCTGACAACCTATCAATTAATAATGCCTACAAGACACAAAGAGAGAATATTTTATCCACGTTGAGCAAGAGCCAAGTCAAGCTAACACTTAATTTCATGCAGCCTCCATACTGCAACACAGCAAACAATTTCACCTGTAGTACAGGAGTCAGAAAATTGGCAGAGAGGGAGGGAGGGGAAGAGAGAGAGAGAGAGAGAGAGAGAGAGAGAGAGAGAGAGAGAGAGAGGCTGAGAGGAATTTGAGCGGGGAGAATAATCCTAAAATACTGGTAAAGTGGTCGCCTCTGAAGTAGCACAGATCAGGGAAGGATGCAGATTTACTTTAATTACATATTTTTTGTACTATTGGATATTTTCTCCGGCTCTTCTTTACTGCTCTTTGGTACATATTAACTACTTAAAAGATTGTTTGAAAGAATGGCTAGGGATTAGTTGAACAGTATGTGCACTGCTGAAGAATAAGACAGCAATCTGTTGAAGAAATATTCGGAGTTAAAATATCAGGTGAAAGAGTATTTCCTTTGACCTGCACAAAGATGGCTCGATGTGGGCACATGACTTGGTGCATTCTAGTAGCGTCATTTTTTGTCCTTGAGCATTTAGCTTCTATACGCTCATCCATAAAACAGCTGTAATTGTATATGTGCATATGTATCTATGTCTGGTGAGGGTCATGCCAAATATAATCAGGCTGACTACATGAAGAAAGGGAGTGGGTCTTTTGACTACAGAAGCGGAACCCTAGTACACTACACTGACTGTAACTCTGGAGAGATTTTAAAGATGGCAAGTTTTCCCTATTTTAAAAAGTAAACGTCACTGAGAGCTGAGGATCTTTTTTCAATTACCTTTCTTTTCTGTTTCTCCTTTGGCATAATTCCAAAGCTGCTTTACCTGTGACACTTTTCTCTAGTATACAGATGCTGAATTGTAACATTTCTGAAAAATTATCAGAAATGCTTATGCGTATTCAATTCCATTATGTACATTTATGGATCACTTAAAAATTTTACAGACATAAAAACCACAGCCATCCATCCATCAGCCCCAATCCCATTTATTAATCATAAGTATTCTTCCAAAGCAATCTAAATATGTACTGATTCTTTCCTATAGGTAATCAGTAGTAAAACATTATTTCTTTTTTCATTTTCCTAAAGCTATCTGTAGGCCAAACATTCAATTCAGACTCAAAATGCCGCTCCCTCAGCAAAAATCTATTCAACTTCTCTTTAATCTTTAGGGAAGTTTAACTGTTAGCCCAAGTGTCAGTCAACACAGTAACCACAAAGAAGCAACAGATTTCTATTTGAATGACTGTGTTATTTCATAGTTAGTTCAGCAAGCCAATTACATGAGCTCTTAGGTTGCACCACACCAGTATGAGGCCAGCTGATATTTACCTGAAGCAACCTGGAAGAAAATTGAAGACAACTCCTCAGTCTAAGCTGACTGCTTCCCGTTTAGGAACTGTTTCCCCAATGTGCCTGCAGAGTGAACTGTAGTTCTGTATAGTAATTCAGAAGATAATTGATTATTTGCCAAGTGTCTGTTTGTGAGTTGCCACTTATTATTATTTGGTTTCATCTACTCTAGGGACCTAGTTTCAATTTCACAGTCTTTTGCACATTGTGGACAGTGGTGTTTAATTTCCTAAAAGAAAGTACACATTCTCCTTCTATTGTAGTTAAACTAGGGGCTTTCCAAAGGGGAGGGAGGGAACTTAATACCCGGGGAGCAAATAGCTAAACACACATCTGCACTCACACTCCACCCATACAGTTCTATCCTAAGAGCTAGGAAGGAAAGCAAGGAGCAGTCATTTGTCATGTAGGAAAAGGAATCTTTTGAGTCTTTCTACCTTAGATGTTCTGTCTAAGAACGGTAAACATTCTTGGAAATGGCACTCTTTACTTGTTTATGGATTGCTTCATTTTATTTTACTGTGAAAATCAGTGTTTCTGGCAGAGTTAAGGAAATTTTTGTCAGGAAACAGTTGTTTTCCTCCTACAGACTAACATTCCTGCAGGCAACGCAGCAAATTAACCAATATAAATGTTTCCTTCAAAACACAGAAATCTTTCATCTATTTAGGAACAGATCATACAGTATAACATGCTGAACTATTTCTATTAAGCCCAAAGATGACAAAAATTGAAAAGAATAAATCCATTATAAAGAATTCATATCTGCTGCTTTGTGAGCAATCCATAATACACTGTATTGTGCAAACTATAGGAGATGATGACCCAACAATACAGAATGTAGAGAGGGCTTTTGACAACAGAAAAGCATAAGAGAGAATATCATTTAATGGAGAGTGAAAAAAAATGAGCCTGGATTCTTTTTCCCCCTTTATTTGTTGTAGCACTTTGTAAAACCTCTCTATGCTTTGCTCTCTTCATCAGAAAAATGAGACCTATGGTTTTATTTTTATAAAGTGCTTTAGGATTTAGGATAACTCAGAATCAGAATGCATTATACGATGAAAGTCACCATGGTGCATGTCACATGACCATGTCAGAAAAGAATCTAGGAACCAAAAGCAAAACATGAATCAGCAATGAACACTCATTTTGTTTGTTTAAAACCCTAGGGTGTGCAAATACATGTTAGAACTAAAGTTGACCCTCTTCCTTTACAATCACACATTACTCTGTCTGGTTCTGGTTTTGAAACTGGAGTTTAATGAAAAGAATATAAATACAGCAAAGATTAAGGGGCAGGAGTAAGGGGCGGGGTGTCTCTCAAGTGAACTAAGTCACTAGAATATCACTACGAATGATACAGACACGAATCTCGAAAGACAAGACATAGAGTGTTCTGGTTTTTCCTTTTATGCTTCACTCAAGCCTATCTCTGTTTCCCAAAAAGTTGTTCATAGAGGCGTTATCTCCTCCAATTGCCAAACATACATGACTCTTAGGACTACAGAAGAATCAGAAGTGGAGACAACATGAACCACATCGAGATGTAGGTGAAGACTGTGTGAGAAGCTAGGCATTCTACATGCCGGTGCTCATCCCAACATTAACACCCGCATCCTTTCCAGCAAGCCACACTGAACCACTGCTTCCTCAACTGACAAAAGAGGTAAAAAAATGGTTTAGATTATATTCTTCCAAGACTTAGAATTCTGTTATTCTTTAAGTATTCTTGTGATCTAAAATACAAGATCCATTAGGGAAAGTTAAAAATATAAAAAATAAATTTCTCTGTAAATAAAATACATGCCATCTCTTATAGCTGGGTGATAGAAATGAGGACCTAAAATCTCAGATGTACTACAGTCATACAGCTTGTTAGTGGCAAAATCTAAACCAGATTTCGGAGTTTCACTATAAATCGTGATATACTTTAATAACCCAGTAGATTGTTCCAAATTCTCCAACTTCAGCAGTCTAGAGCTGCATTTATTTTACAAAATTGAGTCACAGACACACTGGCTGGACATAGATAGAAATACTCCACACTGCTGACTTATCAAACAAGTGTTACTCCCATGAACAATTGCTCTTTCTGCATCTGTCCTCTCATTTAGTGTCACTCCAGAGGGCTTGCATTCAGCAAAGCCCTGGCTTCAGTGTTTCTCATGCATCTCCACTCCGAACCACTTCTCAGCAGTACAACTGACTTCACCTCTGACTTCTTTCCCTGTTCTGAATTCTTTTCTTCATTCCCAACATTTTTATATCTAAGCGCACCTTTCCATCACTTCACTGATCTCTGCTAACTTGTCTCCCTGACTTTAAATTCCTTCTCCATACTATCGTTAAAAAGTTTTCTAAAATGAAAACATACACATATCTTCAATCGGTTTAAAAACTGCTGAGATTTTATTTGCTTACACACAAGAATAAGTCTCAACTTCCTACTAGGAAAAATGACATCCTTTCCGCCCAAGGCTTAATTTTTCAGCTCAGCTCCCTCCACTCTCCTCAAAATCTACCTGTCTTCACAGACAATCCTATCACAAACATTTGCAGATAACCCTCAGGTAGTGAATACCACTGTGCCTTTGCATATACCAGGATCTTAGTCTGGAAATCCCTGTTCCTTTTCTATTGCTTACATGAAAAATCCTGTTCATCTTTTAAGGCATAAGTAAATCATTCCTCCATGAGGTTTCCTAAAACTCCACATTCTCTTTAGAGTGAACATACAACTTTCTAAGTCACCTGTGAACATTGGAGAGGTTTCCACCATTGCATGCATCACACAGTACTATAACTGCTTATATGTGTGCCTCCCTACCTATTAGACTATGAAAGTCTGAAGGGCAGGAATTGCTTTTTTTTGGTCTTTTTTGTTTTTATCGGTACCAGGGATCGAACTCACGACTGCCTGCTTGCAAGGCAGGCGCTTATGCCGCTGAGCTAAATCCCCAGCCCCAGGAATTGCTTTTTTTTACACATCTGTGTATTATTAGCACAGATCCTGAAAAATAGAAGCCTTCTTTTATATGTAGCTCTGAGGCTGAATGAATGGGTGGCTAGTATGACAGAGGAGAGAATGACTGGCAGTCTTAGTGACTGAGTGAGGCCCTGGCTCAAAATGAACACAGGACTGAGGATGCAGTGCAGGGGAAAGGCAGTGACTTCAACTCTCCATTACTATTATTCAGTTGCTGCTCCAATGAATCAGCAGTGGCTCTCAGGCAGGAAGTATAGTCAAGAACAGCTCGGGGACTTTTAGTTTCAACAGCAAGTAGTTAGTATGGCTATGTATTCAAGTCTGGGAGAGAAGCAAGTTAGTGAAGGCAAAAATTAAGTTACTCACTTGATCTCTTTAATTTGTAGATACCCAGATGACATGTTAAGGAGAGTGTCAAGTAGGAAAGAAGGTGTGAGAATCTGGTGGTTTAGAGGCATCGTGACCGAGAGAAACACTTCTGAGTCATCCACTTCAATAAATAGCAGGTAAGGAAACTGCATGAAAGTATCCTGAGAAAGTGTATAAATTAGTGAGCAGGACCAAAGCCTGGGAGACACTCTTTAACATACAGAGTTCAAACAGAAGCAGAATCCGTGATGATACTTAATGATGAGGTTAAAAATAAAATCAAGAGATCAAAGTCAGCAGAGTAAGAAAACCAACAGGACAAAGTCCATGAAGAAGGCAGTGGTCATTTTGTTGGACTTTGTTAAAAGATAAAATATTCAATTGGTTTCACTCAGGACATTGTAAGCTGGATGACTACCCTAAGAATTAAGAGAGGAAAGAGAGCCTGATTTGAACTGAATCTCACTTCTTTATATGAAATCATGAAAAGAAATAAGACGTGGTGACACATGCCTATAATTTCAGTTACTTAGGAACCTGAGGAAGAAAGATTCTGAGTTGGACCCCTGCATGAGCAGCTTAATGAGATCCCACCTCAAAATAAAATTTAAAAAAGACCTGGGGATGTAGCTCAGTGTTCTCTGGGTTCAATCTCCAGTACAACCAGGAAATAAAATAATAATAAAACAAAATTACAAAGTAATAGTAATAGTAATAATAATAATAAAAACTATCTGTGTTTAAAGCAAAACTTAAAATAGGCAAAACCTAGAAGACATTTTGGATGGGTTTCAGGAAGAACTTCGTAGCGCCATAGTTACCAAAAAGAGAATATAACCCATACATATGTAATTTATGACAAAGAAACACATACATCCTGTGTTACAGTTGGCTTGTATATTTGCTTTTGGTTGGGTCAATCCCTGACCTATACATCTAGTCTCACTCTCACCCTGTTTTATACAGTTCCATGCTTATACTGTCTGAGTATTAATCAATTTAGTCATTTAATTGTCTATATTTTCTCAACTGAAATAATTGCTGGTCAAAAATTACCCAAAATATTGAGTACATTTTTTATGACTCCAGAAACCTATTAACAACTAAACAGTCACTTCAGCTTTTAAAACCAAAAAACAAAGATATCTACCTACCCTTATAGAACATCTATTTCCTAATACTCCAATAACAAATATGTAATTGACTTTCTGTGTATTGTCTTTGTATGTATTGTCTAAATAAGCTCTAAATGTTATACTTGTAGATTGGAAGGAAAAATCATTTTCTGGCCAGGTGTGGTGGTGCATACCTCTAATCCCAGCACTTGAGAAGCTGAGGCAGGAGAATCCTTTCAAGTGCAAGAGCAGCCTGGCCACATAGTGAGTATGGGACTAGCCTGAGTGATATAGTAAGATGCTATTGCAAACAAACAACCAAACCAACAAAATAAAACACATTTTATTATTTATAGACTGTTTGGTGTTTTTTGTTGTTGTTGTTGTGTTTTGAGTTTTTTTTTTTTTTTTTTTTTAATCGGTATCGGGAATCGAACTCACGACCACGTGCTTGCAAGACAGGGGCTTATTCCACTGAGCTAAATCCCCAGCCCCATGATTTATAGATTGAAGATAAAAGAGAAGTGGCACATGCTATGACCATCAGTCATAGCAAAGCTGAATAAAACTACTTTCTTTTATAAATTCTACGTCTCAAGTTGCTATTGTGGCTTTCTCTAAAGACATGACAGAGATATCACAAGTCATAAACTGCTGAGCAAATTCCCAAAGAAATTAAACTAATATAAGTCAAGACATTCACTTCTATTTTTTTGTGTCAAAAACATTTTTTATTCTCTTCTAATTCCTGACAGCTTCCACAATTAAAAATGGGTATCCTTAAAACATTGACATGTAAAATTTAAGGGGAATTCAAATTAACTTAAATTGAGATTAATTTAAACTCTCACTGACAACCTACTAATATATCCAGAAGTGTTGATACTCATGCTTGCAGGAAGCAAAAGATATTTAAAAATTTTGTTCACTCATAGACTATCTAAATAAGCAGGAATGAATCCCAAAAGGTTTGTGTTCTTTTGTAATATAGAAAAAGATGTCCAAAGGTAATGCTGATGGACATCAAGCCCAGCTTTAGCAAACCTAGAGTGATCTGCTTGGGTGCACCACAATAATTTTATAATGATATTAAAATAAATGTGATCTGTTTTAAATTTTAGCTGCCACATAGCATTATGTCAAATATTAAAGCCATGCAGTGTTAACATTGCAGTGCGTAATGTGGCTGGCGACTTGAGTTGGAATAACAGTAGGAGAGCTTTTACACAGAAAACAAAGACAAACAGAATTTCTACAATGCAAAAACAAGTGCTAAGGCGTACTTGGAGTGCCTGGTAAATGCACAGCACAGTAGTGTCATCAAATAAAAAATATGCAGTTCTAACCGGATACAGGTTTCTAGGACCACGCCTGTCCATTACTTAAATTGCTTCATAATTGTATTTGTTTTATGATTCACTTATTGGTAAACTTTTAAGAGCCAAATTTTTAAGTTCAGCCACTATTCTTATTTATTTTTTATAAATTAAATATGTTCAGTTACTTAATAGCTTCCTCAAAATACACTGAACACATGATCCAAAGTGCCTCTTCTGATATACGCACTCACTATAGTAAAACAGATTTGGCATAGAAAGACTTTTTGTTTTTATGACAAGACCAAGTAACTCGTTTATTTTTGGAGGGTTCTTTTTAAAGAATGCAATTGGCTTATTTGAGGAACATGATTAGTTTATCAGTAATACTTAACCAACCATACCATCAAGATGAGCGTAAAACAGGATCTACTATATAATTTGATGAGTCACACTGCATACCCAGCTGGCATGACTTGGAAAACAGTTATTTTACAGGATAGTGTGCCAGCTTGTGATTGTCTAGGATGCAACACGCCCACTCTCTGTGTTGTAGGTGTGGCATGTAAACCCTGCTAGCTGCCACCATCCATTTTTCTAAACCTTGGCAACTGGCAGCTATCCCATGTGTAGCACAGTTGGGGAGTGGAAGGTTATGAATAGGAGACAGCAGGAAAAAAAAGTGCAGATAAAAAGGAGTCAACTTTCATAGCATACTAACCAGTTAAGGAGCTTGAAAAGACTGCATATTGGGAGCTTCTAGCAAGATACAGAGCTACACGCTACAGACAAGCACAAAACAACTTATAAACAAAGGGACTTATGAACATGAATTACATCCAAAAAAGGCATTTTAATGTGGGAGGCATTTGTACTCTGAACTCAGAGATCTACATAGTTATATCTTGTGGCAAACCGCCCTCAAGATTCCATTATGACTTAAAGAAAAATTGGTAGATGTACAGCCATGTACACAGCTACTTGTCACTTACCTGTGATAAGTGAACATATTAGTAACTAAAAGGGTAAGTGCAAAAACTGATCCTGCTGTTTCAAAAACTAAGCACTTGTAGCCATTTTTAGGAAAGAAACTAAAAATCAAAAGTGCACTTACCTGAGTGTTCTCATGGTTCTTGTAGCTGGGAAGGATTTTTGATTGCCCATAAACGTGTTATGTAGTGCATAACACCAAAGAATTAGTCACTGCTCTGACTCATAATAAAAAGCAGGGGCTGATATCAATTCACCAAATAGGTGAGTATTAACATGACAGGGATATGAAACATGCATATAATAATTCTAAAGTTTTTATCATTACTTCCCACAGATAAATTTAGTGTAATTTCTTTGTAGCTCCATAAGTCACTGGCTAACTCATTACAATAATATAATCAATATATTATTGAGACAGAAATATCTTGGCAATATGGCAAGACTCTAGAAACGCCAGTTTCTAAATTAGTGTCAAAGTCTTACACGTGTCATAAATGGCTAACAAAGGGATGCCAAATCATCCCTGTTGCTGAGATAATTGTTCTACTTTGAAATTCCTTAAGATCTATTGTGTTAGTTCCCAGGTCAAAACCATCTCTCGCTCTTTTTCTCCTCATTCTTCAGTCATAAAGTAGAATTAGAAAAATTGTTTCACAATGAGATAACTGAAGTTATTTTTAATGTCGCTTTTTTTTTTTAAAAAGTTTACTTGGTTGATTTTGTTAGGAGAATCTTTGATTTGCTTACTGTTTTATTATAGAAATCTTGCATACCTATGGGTCTTCGATAACCTTCAATCAATTATGAAGTTAAGGATGAGTCTGGGGTGTACGGATGAAGTGCTCCTATTAAGAATCTGTGGGAGAAGCTGGGTGTGGTGGGAGGTACACGCCTGTAATTTCGCACTCTGGGAGGCTGAGACAGCAGGACGGCAAATTCATTTCTGGCCTGGGATGCTTAACTCGTAAAACCTTGTTGTCAAGGAAAAAAACAAAACTGTTTTAAGGATGCAGCTCAGTATGAAGGCCCTGGATTCAACGCCCAGTACCACACATAAAAAATTGAAACATTATATAGTATCTCATTAATATGTAAACTTTCTTAAATCTGTATGTATTATTTAAAATAAATTTAACAAGAAAATAGAACCTATGAGAAAGGCTTTATATTTGCAACTGTCTATTCTGGGTCTCCTCCAATAGAATGTAAGCTCCTAAAAGGACTTAGTACAGCATCTTAAACCTAACAGAAGCTACATAAACATTTAAAAATTATTGAGGGGAAATCCATAGATTACCTTATGGACTTTCATGGAAAAGTCTTTCGGAATAACAAAGTGTCAGGTCATTGTTTTATTTCTAGGTTTCTGCCAGACAGTTCAACCAAACATTAACAATGATGACGTTTAAAAGTTTAAAATCCTTCACTGTTCACAGAGTAAATAATTGCATTATTCGCATATGTGGTGCAGTTCTGTTTATTCCCTTCTTTGCACCACCCACAGTTTTGGGAACCTACAATTTTTATATGCTGATTCATTCATGCTCACTTTGTATATTTCTTTAAAGGTAAGCTTTATTTTACCTTAATTTTTTAAAAGTGTCAATTCTATATCTTCCCAAAGAGGAAAGAAAGATACAAATGTACAGCAGGCCACAATGCTCTTTTTACATTAATGATGTATTTTTAATGCCTACATCCATCTGCTTAGAATTTCTAATGAAAACCGATAAGTATTTGTGTGAGCACAGAAACTAAGCAACTCAAGATAGAGAAGTACTATTCAAAATAAAAAGAAGTTCTGTAGTTATAAGAAATGCAGGTGCAGGGAAGTTTTAGAATTAACTTGCCCCTAAAATGGAACCACAGAATGAACCTGCAATGTGTATATACACAATGTCCTCTCTGGGATGTGAGATTCACTTAAGGATTTCTTCACGTGGAAATGAACTTGTTATGAGACACTGAATCCCTGAAGGAGGAAAGCAATAGAAACAGACTTGATTTCTATCCTTTCCTGTGGTTAAGTTGAATCTGATGATTGTCTTCTGGACAAGGACAAATTTTAAGCCACGAATATAAACACAGCCTAGTTTTCCTGACTTCCTTTTTTCCTAGATGGTTCCTCACCAGGAAGATTTCAGTGTGAGCTTAGTTTCAGTGAATGGTCCACGATTACCACACATTTCTCCAGGTAAAAAAAGAAAACAAAAAACACTGTTAATTACCTGTACTAGTTTTGGTAAGTCCTTTAATTGCCTGGGATTTATGACGAGCTGGTCACAAACCCACACTCATCCCACCTGGCAGACAGGAACCAGAAGCTATGTGGTCTTTATGGATGGATGGGGTCTTGCTTCTTTTTCTAGACTGTATGTTCATTGTCTTACACATCTCCACTATCCTGCATGTTTTTGTCCTCTTGCAGCGCAGTGGCAATGCAGTCTAGTACTTAAGAGATTCACATGTAGAGCCAAATAAACCTGGCTTGCAACATGAGTTCACAATGCCAGCACTTTTCTGGGAAGTGGTCACGAAAAAGTTGAAAATATCGGAATCTCAATTTCCCTCCCTCACCTGTTACCTATCATCTTACAAAATGTTGGATAATCAAATGCAGTAATACCTATAAGTGATCAACAGGGTCTGCTACAGATAACATTTAATGTATTCAGTGTGTATAATTGTTATCATTATTATCTCCTGGTACATAAGAGGTACTTGATGTCATTACAAAATGAATAGAAAAATGTACCTATCAAGCATGAAACTGGAATCCTGGCCTATTCACTTCCCTTTGTACACCTACCAACCTTACTTTATATTGCACATGTAATAGGCAGTGCTCTAACAGATCACTGAATTTAATTCTAACTCAAATTCAGTATCTTCTGTAGGCAAGTGGGAGGGAGGAGCTTTCCATATTTATGGTTTGTACCAGTTATATATATTATTTTTCATGGTTTTATCTTTTTTTAAAACATAAATGAATGTTTTAATGTAGAGCTGTATTATGGAGATAGTAACCTATTTCATGACTTTTTCACTATTATAACATGGGATTTCCAGTCTGAAAAATTTATATAAAGAAAAATGTGGACAGAGATAATTCTACTCTAGAGTTGTTGCAGTTGTATTAAGACTAAAAATTATCTTTCAATTATATTAACTATCTTTAAGAAAACACAGTGATATTCAAATGGCAAATTTACCTTAAGCTTAGATACATAAAAAATGTTCAGTTCTATACAACAGAAATGACTTTGAGGGCACAATGAAATTATTTCAAGAGTCACATAAAGTTGAACAATTTTTAACTTTTATATAAGCAGAATTTGAAGTAGGAGTGAGGAATTCTATAGGACATTAAATCTCAGAAAATGATCATGCAGCTCTTTGTACTTCTTTAGTGCTTCTTTGGTTCATGATCTCTATGTATAGTTGTTGTTTCGTGCATTTTTGACAAAAACAATTAGAGTTCAATGACTTTTTTTTCATAGATAGAAAAGGTGAGACATTGAGTTTTTAAATGGATGTCTGAGAAGTACAATGTTAGCTAATAGAAGAGAGATGGGTAACATTAGTCTTTGGTGAGAATCCACTAATCCTGATGGATCTATAGCTGTTTCTGAATATGACCGTTCAGGAATAACTGTAATACAGGTTCACCTTCAAGGCTTTACGAAAGTGTTTCACATTAAATCTTAGAAAATTATATCAAATCAAGGTCATGAATTTTTCAGGCTATAGTTGAGTTAACATAATCTCTTCCTATAAATCCAAAAGATTTGGGCTAATATTAACAGAAGTGCAGTTTATAACAAGGCCAATATAAACCCTAGTTTCCCCTTTCTGGCCACTTCTTTCATGTTCCTTGCTTCCAATTGCTCTGTCTGAGTGGAGAGAGTATGTCTGTGATGGCCATTGTTTTGAAGTATCTAACACACAGCTTTCTCATCGAAGGAACAGAAACGATCTGGAAATAGTAACATCACATATATAGGAATGAGCTGTAAGACTTTTTCACAATCTAAAAATTCTAATCTTGGGCTAAGGGTTCTCGAAATATAGTCCCTAGAGGAACAGCCTGGGCATTACAGGGCAATCTGAAATGCAAATTCTAGAACTCAGCAGGATTTCTACTTAGCTAAGAATGCAAGACCTAGAGACTAACTTAACCAGAAATTCAGTGCAGGAGTCGGGACTGGACATCTATAATTTAACGAGTCTTTTTGGAGATGCTAAGGCTTGAGAACCACCAGTAAGTTCAGACAGAGTTCAGTGAGCCAGGTATCTATATATTTGCATGCACAAACTCTGTTTCTAGTGTCATTGCTTTTCTATTTGCCAAATTCTTGTGTTTAAACATCTTTTGCTATTTCAGCTTTGTTTTGTTGTTCATGAATGTCAGCCTCTTTCTCTCAGCTGTATAGAAACACTGCACTTTTTTTTTTTTTTTTTTGGTCTTTTTCCTTTTTATCGGTACCGAGGATGGAACTCACGACTGCCTGCTTGCAGGGCAGGTGCTTATGCCGCTGAGCTAAATCCCCAGCCACTGCACTTTTTTTTAGGAGAACCCAAGATGAATGGAAGAAACTCATTTTAAAGCTCACCTCCATCTTTGTTTCTTTGAGTTTGAACTCAAAGAGAGTTTAGATTCCAAATTTACTCTCACAGGCTATGTACTCTGGTATATATAAGATAATTTTAAAAATTATTCAAGTCTTCTCACAAAAAAGTCTCAATAAAACAAACACAGTATTGGGAGAAGTGGTAAGTATTTTACAATAAATTAAAAGGTATTGTGAGGGATGGCTTACAAGATCACTGTAACTTCAATATTACTGTGACACTGCCTTCAATATTAGTCATCAAATCCACCAGAAATGTAGTATTCAATTTATTTTTAATTATTCCAATCCTGGATAACAGTCTTGAATCTAGTTACTTTGCCAAATAGTAGGAAATTCCCCCCTGTATCTATAGAGAAATTATGTTGAGTGAATGCAGATAGATATTTCCCTTAAATTCTGTATATCAAGTTTCCTAAAGTTGAGTAACTTATTAACTCATTTTCACTGGAAAAATTATTTTGAAACTGCTATAGACTCACTGCCCAGATGGTCAGTTCTATAAAAAGGTTTTCAGTTAGAAAACTTTCCAAAAAAAAAAAAAAATCCACTTTTACCTATTCCTATAAAATGTTTTTGTTTTAGCAATAAATTGAAAACATATTTTAAAAAGTTCTCATAAATTATAAGAATATGCAGAGCGACAAGAGTCTGCCTATTGCAGTCTGTAAAAGTTTTTCAAAAATATTTCACTAGTACATGTGGCAGAACATAATGTTACATTGCTTGTGAAGTTGGTACATGGACATAACACGTTTAGTTCCTTTTTTCTTCCCCTTCACTCCCTTTGCAAGCCCTCTCTCCACCTCTTGAACCCTTTTCCATTTGAGAAAGATCTCCCTACTTGTGACTATACCAAATATCTAGACAAAACCACAGTATGTGGCTGAGAATATGTTTCAAGAAAGAAATTACTGTGTTATTTTGTACCAACTAAGGAAATCTGAAAATTATTTCCATTTCCATTTTGAAGCTGACAAGTATCAGTGCTAGTGTGAAATTTATTTTAAAAATTACTCAGCTTTGTTTACATAGATGGTTGTATTCATTAGCTTGAAACACACTTGACCAAGACTTGAAGTCATCCTTTTACTAAGAACTATCCAAGATATCCATCAATATCCTGTTAGAAGATATTCAGAAAGGGAAATTCCATAGGATATATTATTTAAAAAGAATTTATAATCAAAATATTTATGCAAGAAAATATTTATAAAGACTATGTTTTATAACATACACATGACCGATGAAGAATACATTTTAATGGAAGGAGGGACAGATAGCTTTCAAATTCTTACAGTGTCACTGACTGCACATCTGTGCTAACCTAACTTTCATTGATAGCAATGATATCCTTGTTGACTCTTACAACTCTACTCTAAGCCAAAACAGTCTGTCTCAAGAAAAACATGAAGCATTTTGTTGAAGAATGAGCATGGCTCTCCAAATGTCTTATCTACCAGGAAGATAACATGACTTATTTATTGCCATTATGGAGTTGGAAATAAAAAATGTAAAAGAAAAAAATCTTTATATTTTAGTTTTTTTTTTTTTTTTTTTTTTTTTTTTTTTTTTTTGCGAGGGAGGTTCTATGGATTCCAATACAAGCCATGCAAATAGGTAAACAATATCCCAATTTAAATATGAATAATTTTACATTAAATAACTCTACTGATACCTTCACTGACATTAATTCAGAGTTCTGTGTGATGGACATGATTGTATCTCTTATGTCCAATATAATAGCCACTAGTAACATATCTAATAGGCACTTCAAATGAAGGTACTGCAAACAAGGATCAGAACATGTTTTAAGTAAAGTTTAAAATTAAATAGTCACATGTGGCTAGTGGTTAGTGTACTGAACAATAGGAGAGATAATCCTTTGAAAATATCTCATTGGCCTTTAGTTTCATCATACCATTGTGATATTAAACTTTTAGTTAAAAACATATACTATAGAAGTTATATTCACCTTCAAATTTAAGTCAGTCGCCCTGAACCTTTTTGACTTCTATTCAGTGACACTCTGGAGAAAGACTTCTACACAACTGGAAAGAATTTTCAAGCCCCTGTCACCACAACTCTCTTTGTTATGAAGATCAATTTAATTCATTTAGACATTTTCATCACTTTCAGATTTACTGTGCTTTTGTACAGCCCTCATCTTTCTAGCACGTACTGAATAAGGCAATAGTGGTTGTTACTCTGTTGGAGCAAGCAGGATGGAAAGTGGCTGACATTTTTAGAATAATTTTATCTTCAAAGAAAAGTTGCAAAGATAGGATAAAGTTTCTGTATATCCCAGGGCCAGTTTCCTGTATTATTAACCTCTCACATTAGTTTAGTATAGTGCATTTGTCACAAAAATGAGCCACGTTTGATACATCATGACCAACTGATATTCTTTTATCCATATTTCCTTAGGATTTATCTCATGCTCCTTTTCTGTCTCAGAACTCTGTCCAGAATACCAATGTGATTTAAATTGTCAAGTCTTCTTAAACTCCTTCAGATGGTAGGAGCATCATACACATCCTCGTTAACTGACATTTAAGTAGAATTATTGTGGTTGAGCAAATTTATGATTAAGCAGTTATTTCTGGAAGAATTACGAATAAGATTAAGATCAAAGAGATGATATTCCACTAAAAAACCTAGTGGACATATCTTGATAGCTATTTTTACGTACAATACAAGTCAATCTAGATCAAGAAAGCTATCTTTGAGATAGTCCACCCACAAGCAGATCATGACTGACTACCATCACTATGCTAGTCACTCTAAGAGACTAAGAATTTACTCAAGACCCTCAACAGTTTTTTTTTCCATTTTTGGGGACTGAACCCAGAGCCCTGACACATGCTAGGTGGGCGCTCTACCTTTATAAATTTAATTTTGAGACAGGATCTTGCAAATTCCTACACTGACTAAACTTGCTATCTTCCTGCCTCAACTTCTACGTAGCTGGAATGAGGGAACTATCACCACATCTAGCTAGCCTTGATTTCATGTCTAGTTCACTGAGAACACGAAATTTAAGGTACCTTTTATGTTTTCCTCTATATAGCTATCTTACTTCACACACACACATGTGGACTGTCATTTTGTCACAAATAAAATTGAATTTATCTGGAATAATTTGTTCTTCAAAGATTACTTTGTGGCTACTTAATAATTTGTGTTATTTTATACCACTATAAATGGCAAGTAAATGAGTTACACTATGCTTACATATTGATTTTGAACACTTACAAAACACTGTATGTCTCTGTGACCCTTAAATGTTATAAAATTGATTACCGGCTTTTGAATATAGTCTAGGAGCTATGTATAATGAATCTCAGAATGCATACTATTTGGACCAACTTGTGGCTTTTATTTTTTGAAAGTCTATAGGGTTCCAACAGTATTTTTTCTACCCTTTTTTAATACTTTTATTTTAGTTGTAAAACAAAATTTGCTTATCGCTGGATGTTTGTATGAGGAACAGGGTAGTTTTTAGCTTTTAGCTCAATTTTCCTTGGTTCTTTGCTTTCACTGAACATAATTTAAGACTATTATTTCTCTATTTTTCTTAAAATGTCTCTTTGCTTTAGTTCGTCAAACTTTGTCCTTTTCAACAAAATCTTGTCTACTCTCTACTCTGCCTCAATTTTTACATTTGCTGAATATTCCAACATGCTTTTTTATTTAAATGAAACTTACATTTTAGAAAGTTTGAGTAATAGAACTTTGAATAAACTCCTACCTTGTCTGGAGCATGGTCTTCACATGATACATGAAGAGTCTGAGGCTTAGCACTTATCAAAGGTCAGAAAGTTTTTGGCAGAAGAGTAAATTCCAGATTTTATATCCCATGCCTAAGGTATAATGTGTAATGATTCCATTATAATACACTGCCCTCCATTTTATCTGAAGCATGTTTTTCCACAGTGAATTAGATCCTAAAGTATCAAAAACACTTTTCTAAAAGGTTTTACCTTTTAAGAACAACTCAAACTGTAAGCATTAAAATAGTAAAACAGTACTGAGTATACCCACTAAACTTCATAGGATATCACCAAAATTCAGGTTCAGGAGTCTATTTTAACAAATCACCTGATTCCTTTGGTCCCTCTACCCATTTTTCAAGATTATTTTACTTTAATTCTCTGATGGATGTCTTCTTAGTTTGAGGTTCTTGTTATTTGGCTATATAGTACATTTATATATTTATTAAGTATATCTATAATATATATGTATATATATTTGTGGACTTTAAGCGTATATTTAACACAAGATGTTGCTTGCTCACTACCTTTCAATGCCTACCAACTATTCACGGTCTCAGGACTCCATTTTGAGTGGTCTCCTTTTTTTCTAGCAAAAGGTGTAAAAAGGAAAGGGATGAGTCTGACACTACCCAGGGTCAGTGTCTTTGCCTGATACCCCTTCACACTGCAAGCATATGTAGTGACTTCCATTGTCCTTTATGCTTCTAGGACCTGCACACACTGGTGTTTTTCTGTTGCCCTACCTCCTATCAATTGGCACTATCAATATATTTTTTGAAATTCAGATACATTATCACCATTCAGTACTTTCCCCAACTCAACCCTTTCCAAGGGTAGATTCCAAGCTCCCACAGCCAGTCATATGTTATTCTATTATATAGTGTTGGCATTCCTGTGCATGTCCTCCTCTCACTGTTCTATGAGCACCCTAACAGCAGGAACTATGCTTTATTACTTCTAGTTTTCTTATGAGGCTGCCTGAAATGGAACAGATTATACTAATAAGAAAGTATGTCATGTGGGAGGAGTCAAAAAGTAGTTTTTGCAGTTATTTCTGGAAGAATTACGAATAAGACTAAGATCAAAGAGATGATGTTCCACTAAAAAACCTAGTGGACATATCTTGATAGCTATTTTTACGTACAATACAAGTCAATCTAGATCAAGAAAGCTATCTTTGAGATAGTCCACCCACAAGCAGATCATGACTGACTACCATCACTATGCTAGTCACTCTAAGAGACTAAGAATTTACTCAAGACCCTCAACAGTTTTTTTTTTCCATTTTTGTACCTCTAAAGTATCAAAAACACTTTTCTAAAAGGTTTTACCTTTTAAGAACAACTCAAACTGTAAGCATTAAAATAGTAAAACAGTACTGAGTATACCCACTAAACTTCATAGGATATCACCAAAATTCAGGTTCAGGAGTCTACTTTAACAAATCACCTGATTCCTTTGGTCCCTCTACCCATTTTTCAAGATTCATTATCACCTTTTGATACATTATCACCATTCAGTACTTTCCCCAACTCAACCCTTTCCAAGGGTAGATTCCAAGCTCCCACAGCCAGTCATATGTTATTCTATTATATAGTGTTGGCATTCCTGTGCATGTCCTCCTCTCACTGTTCTATGAGGTACATAAATATGTGTAAATGACTGGAAAAACTCTTCTATGAAAGCAAATGATATAGTTTTTCAAATGCTTGAATGACGTGTGATACAATCTTAGTATATAGACGAGAATGTGGGTATTATGTAGTACAAACTCTTGGCTTCACTGGAGAAGAAACAGGCTCTGTACAACACCACAACTTTTTTCTCTAGTATTCACCATCCGTATACACATTCAATTTTAAAACATGGGACTTATTACAAAAGAAACACACACACAAATTTAAAAAAAAAAACATAGCATTGGAGACAGCTTCAAGCCTGGCATGATTTAGAAACAGAATGAAGAACAAGATACGGATGTTTTGAAACTTCTGGCTGTGTACATGCAGCATTTTTCAAGTAAGGGAGAAAATGGGAATGCACTGGGAAGTTCATCTAAATACACATTTTAAGGGACAGTATAATACCTGAATCCTTTTCCAGGGAAAATGATGGCACCACCTTTTCTCCTGGAGTATGAAGAACTCCATGGAGAATACCAGGATGACTGCTCTGAACAAAAGAGCCTGAAACCAATCCAGAACCACTCTTTTTCCTTCAAAGGGAAATTCTAATTGGCCCAGCCAGGAAATGTGGCTTTGAACAAGGAAGGCAAATGTGAGTTGGCTTGCACTGGACCAGACATTTCCCAAGTGTTTCTCCCACAAAGCTGCAGTTTGGCGTTGCTTTTCGGGGCTCATACACTAAGTGACTGAGAGCCAATACTGAACGACCTCGGGCTAAAAAAATTCTGGCTGACACCAAATTATTTAATCTACTTTCTTTTCCTGTTGCAATCATTTGTTTAAAAAAAAAAAGTTGAAACGAAAAGAATGCAAGTTTATTTTAATTGAAAGGAATTCAGAGGCTATAAAAGTTCCATTTGTTTAATTCTTTAACAATAGAGCATTTCTTCTACTGAATGAAAATTCTAACTTCAAATTTGGGGATAGGTGATTTAGGCATGCTTTAATTATTATTAGCAGAAGCATAAAAACTCAGCTGTTGCTGCAGGGCAATCCAGTAATCCTACATGAGCATTTATTAGGGATTGTTTAAGTTGAAAAAGGACAAAGGTTGAGGCAGAAAGGATCTCATAATTCAAGGAGCAGACATGCAATCCTGTTACACAGAAGAGATGTGTTCAGAAAACAGTATGGAACAGTCTAGATATTTTAAATATAATCAAATAAGTTACCTTTACAGTCATGGGTATAGAGAAGGTCTCTGAGCAGAAGCAGAATGAGACACAAAAAGGAATTTTCTGTTTTGTTTTAAGGTATTTTTGTTACCATAAAAATGTGAAAAGAGACAGAAAAGTATGAACCAGTATTCAAGTGTTCATTCAACAAATATTTGCCAAACACCTGTATGTATAAGACCATGTGTCAAGAGCTAGCATGACATTTCTTCTTATTTTCCAGTGAGAGGGAAGAGATCATGCTAGCAGGAACAAAGGACATATTTTAGCAGTATGACTTTGGATGAGTCACTTAACCTCTTTGAAGCTTAGTTTCCTGCCTTGTGAAATAAGAGGATTAGCCTCTAGAGGTTTTCAAAGTTTGTTCTATTTTCTTACAGCTGTGAGATTCTTCTCTGCTCTAATGAAATCTAGGCACAACCTAAATATATTTTTAAAATCCTAACAGATTTGCTCTGGGAAAGGGGAGAAAAAAGTCAATCTGTGCCTCTTGTTCAATGCTTTTACCCACTTCCTCTGCAGCCCATGTCCCAAATTCCCCTCTGAAGAAGCTCAGGATTACAGGGAAACCGTATTTTAAAACAACTCATCTTCCTGATTCCTTGAAACTGCAGTGTTGCAACAAGAAACGTAAGCAAATTAATTATACAGAATCCTTGAATTCTAAGATGCCAAAACAGAACAGCTTTGTAAATGAAATGACAAAATAATTGCTTGAAGAACTGTGTTTCTAAGCTTCTAGTAATACCAGTTAGGAGGAATTGGAAGAAGAAAATTCGATAGTAAGTTATAAAAGCTTGGGTTGGCTTGCGTGTCTGGGAATGGTAAGAATCAGATGAATACAGCTATGGAAGACGCTGCAGAACTTGGCAAGATTAAATAGAGAGGAAGGTGAGAAGGAAGAAGTCAAAATAGCATACTAGTTTATAAATCCAGGGTGGTACTGCAAACAGACTGCAAATAGATCTCAAACTAGGTGCACATTAAAACCACCCTAGAGAGCACTAAAGAAAATGGTAACAGGTTCTCACCCCCAAGATGTTCGCAAATAATTGGTTAGGGAGTGCAACCTGGAATCTTTAAAGTTCCCTAGATAATTCTAATATGTAGCCAAGGTTGAGAACCACTGAATTAGAAGGGCAGGGAGTTATGGCAGTCCTGGAGAATATGTTTTAATGAACTATCTTCTGGTGCTTTTATGGTCTAGTTAATTTTTTTATTAAAGATTTTCAACTCCTTTCACTAATATTTTATACTGACCATATGACTTCAGAGTTACATGCAATATTATTTTTTCTGTATTATCCCATCAACTTATCTCTATGGGATTTCAAAGGATGCTGGTCTCTTATGTTTTTCCAAAGTTAAAAATCAATGATAAATCTCCACTGACAAGAAATAAGTGTATAAGTATGTGTATAAATGTGTCTTTCCTTACACACACACACACACATACACACACACACACACATTTCAGATACTTATAAACAGCATATAAGCCAGGCACTGTCATCAAAATATGATGCAGATTGAAGAGGGTACCACTAAAAATCAAGAGAAGATGAGCCTTCAGTCTGCCTAAACATAACAAAAGCAAACTAGATGAAATTTTAAGCCACAGAAATCCCAAACATTTGCATGGCTTTTTGAGTTTTCAAACGTTTTCTACAAAAATGATCCTAACCATCAGTCTATTATTTAATCATGACAGGTACTACAATTTTCTTCCCTCAGTGAGGAAACAGAGGCCCAGAAGTTAAGTAACAAGCGTACACTGCAGAGGTAAATCTCGGTTCTTTTTCTTTTCCCTAGCATGGTTCTCTGTATGTTCCAACAAGCAAACAATGAATGTATCAGGTACTTGATCCCAACTACACCTCTAGGAGGAATGGGTAGGTGTTTATTCCAAGCCATCTCCTTCTCTTCTGTCCTTCATGGGGCTTGACCATTAAAACTTAATAAAATACATTATTTTCTACTTCTTACTAGAACTATGAAAATCCTTATTGTCATTATTGAACTGCAAGCTTCTTCAAGGACAGGTCTATGCATGACTACAGTTTCCTCTCAGCACAACTTCTTTTGTTTTTTGAGACATGAGTCTCATCATGAAGTGTAGGCTGGCTTTGAATTCACAGCAATCTTCCTGCCTCAGCCTCCTGAGTACTGGGATTACAGGTGTGCACCACCATAACCAGCACCAAAGAACTTCTAAGAGTTTCATTTCCTTGTTAAATTCATTAGCCAATTCATTAGCCTTTTATCTAAGTGTAATAACAGAGACATTTTCCAAATTAATTTATACTCTCCGCTTCATTCTCTTGTGATAAGGACAGAACCACACACCGATTTTCTAAATTGTAAACAGCTCTTCGAATAAATATAAATTGCTGCCATATCATCCTTAAGGTTTTCTGTTTCTAAGCCAGGTTTTCTGGCTTGTTTAATAATCTCTCAGGCAGAAGCATTTTGAGATCAACTGTTTTCTTTAACAACACCTTCAGGATAAAGCAGAGGTTTTGAAGTCTCTTTCTATAACACAGGCCCTAAAACCATGGACCAATCCCCTGTCTTCAATAGTGACAGGAACTATGTGGAGTTCAGAGGAACTACTACTTCCCATGATTTTAAATTAAGGTTATGTTAGCATTCTCAGCTGGTCAGCTGGAAGGCTGAGCCTGCCTTCTTCCAGGTCAGTACTAATGATCTATCAGTATCATAATCTGAAGCAAGAGAAGGAATGGTTTCATTTGCGTATCTGAACTCTTTAAATAGTTTTCCCTGAGACAGGAAGCACAGTGCCACCGGAGGGGTAACTGGGCATATGTACAATCTGGGTTCTCATTATGCCTAGTGAGAGAGAACTTCACTTTCCCAACAACAGGTTTGCAGATCAAGTGCACTATACAAATCAAGTGCACTATAAGTAGTGTAAACTACTATGTGAAGATACCTTGAAAACTCGAAAAAATTAACACTTTTTAAAAAGTAGATTTGGAAAAAAAAATACATATATGTAACCTATAGAGGGCAAAAAATATTTGGGTAAGTCATCTAGTTTGAACTTCTTCAATTTGGCAGTAAATCAAATAAAAATATCTCAATATATTCAAGAAAAGTATTAAAAGTAATGACTGAGAAACAGTGTCACAGCTGGTAGAAATCCTATGGGTTATCTCTAAAATTTAGAATAGATTCCTTCAATTATAAAAAGATAAGTATGCACCCTCCCCACACACAGTCTTGTCCTGATATAAATAAAAGGAGGTAGAATTTCAAATTGCCTCTGCTCCTGACAGTTTTATCTTAGACAAAGTTCCTGCCACAAAATAGAGGGTGAAGGACTTCTAGTAGAGCTGTAATTGCCGTAATGTTGATTAAATGTACACTTAGCATAGGGAAAAGCTTTCTGTGGCATGGCAGAGTCTTTCTAGTGCTATTTAAAAATGCTTCAAGTACAATCTTCTAAAAGTGGCACTTTCCTGTGCAGTACAACAACATACCTGGAGTTTCACTGGTATGTGAAACAGAACTTGCACTTCCAAAGAGTAAGAAAAGTGGGCAACTCTACTTTATACATACTCTCATATGCACATGTAGTTCTGGTTACGAGCTATATTGGAAATTCTGCTTAATTTTGTAGTCACAATTTGTCTTTGAGAACAAATATCACCAATTTAATTTAGTCAGTTTTCATTGCACATTTGCTAGGTTTGGTTCCTAGTAATATTATTTTGTAAAATCATGGATACATACACACATATGCATACTCTGATATAGCAGTGGATGTGTATTTAAGGGATAAATATTGCCAAACCTAAAGAGCATTAGAAGAAAGTGTTGTGGGACCAAAACATATTTTCCCAGCAGGCAAATCAAGTGCACTATAAGGGCCTGAATGCATGTGCTGAATAAAGTTTAAACATTTGTTGTAAGTTAAAATCATCAATCATTGCTTAATAATTGCATATTCTGTATCATGATGCAGTCCCTTTGTCTGACTGTCTGTCTCTCTCTTATAACACACATAAACAGCAATATGCTTCTAGAAAGCTATCTTTCAGTTAAATAAAATGGCATTATCATAACGATAAGAGAAGTTTCAAATCATAATTTTCAAAGATATTCAGAAGGGTTAAAATGAAATAAAGACAAAATGTTGTTAAACTCTTAGGCACTCACAACTTCTCCTCTGTTCTCTAAGCCTATCCTATGAGTTTTTTCCCGGTGATGAGGCGAAATTGAGGTCTGGGTGTCTAAATATTTTCCACCACTGCCAGGCTTAGCCAGCAAGACAAACAAGACTCTCCACAGGGGTTATGTAGAAATAGTAGCTGCAAGCTTAACTGCTAGGCTCTGAGTGCTAGTTTGGAGAACAGAACACAACTGTCGATTGACACTTGCCTTTGACAATTTGAACAGAGTCAGGTCACCTGACCCCCAACCTCATGCACCGCTTAGTAAACTGCATTGCTCCCCAAAGAATAATTTATCTTTCCCTTTCTAGAGTGCTAGACTTCACTGTAAAATGAGGTAACTGAGACTGCGCAACTGACTTTATATCAAAGCATTACTGTTTAAGAAAGAGTCAGATTAGGGAATTTAGTCACAAAGGCAATAAAATGCATTTTATGCTGCTTGCCCTTTGATTAAGTACCTGTCTATCTAGAATAAAAATGTTTTCCTTTGTGACTACTAATATAAACTTAAAATTCAGAAGTATATTTTTACTCCATTACTAGTTTTTCATAACCTGTATTTAATAGTACTACTATTTTTCAGAATTGAAATTAAAAAGTGAATAATACCATATAGAGTTAAATTAAGGATAAGAGTCCTCACATATTTTGAGCCAGGAAAATCAATCATGACTAATAAAAGGCTCCAAAAATGCATTATCCCTTATAGTTAGGAGTAGAAATGCTTTAGAAACTTAGGTGTTGGCCCCTTTATCACACCACTGCAATACCATATTTTATATATATATATATATATCACTGTATAATACAGTGATTATATTTCAAAAGTAAATGTTCAATATATCTTTAATGATATATTTTTACCTGAATTTGCTTGTTGCCATTACTGAAATCTATCAGAAAATATTTGAATGCATCCTTTATAAAGAAAAGCATATTCCATGTACTCTCACTGTAAGGACATACTGTAAAACTAATTTCTTCATTTCCATATATGCTTATACAAGAAATTCCATGTAAAAGAACCAGGCACACAATCATCAGTAGAGTACCTTCTAGAAATAACTGTATGTCAGCATACAGGATCTCAGGAATAAAAGACAGTCCTTGTTTATAAAATAGCAAGCAAAATGAAAACAATCGAATTGCGGGCTATATTGAAATTTACAGGTATAATGAAAAGATCAGCAACTTAAATGGTTATACATAAGCTCATGATCAAGACCATAAGCAACCCTTGATTTTGTCCTTTTTAGAGAATGAGGAGGATTTGGAATACACAAATTAAGTCAAAAGTGGGAAATGTGTTCAAAGTATGTCTAACTAGTACAATAAAAACAAGTGTCTTTGTTAGAAGGGAACATAAGCCCAGGTTATTTTTATAGTTTGAGAAGTAAAGGCAAATTTATACTTAATGCAGTGCAAGTTAGAAAGTACTCCTCAGCAAGTTGTGACTAAGGGTAAGAGCACTGTTTCAGACCACTCAGGTGAGATAAGAATAGAAAGGAGAACTTGCAGTCAGAGGTGACATCTCCAGAATCCTGTTCCCTTCAAAGAACAGAATCCGAAACTCTAGGAATTTCCCACTTGTGTTTCTAGAAAAGAACAAGCAAAGGCCAGCAATTATTAGTGAAGAGACACGGAGAAAGACAGTAGCCCAGTTAGTGATGAAGACAAGAAGATTGGAACACAGCTCAGTGGCAAAGCATGCGCTTACCATGCTTACCACCCACAAGGCCTTGGTTCAACTGCCAGCACCAAAACAAACAAACAATATACCAAGTATATATGAAATTAAAGAAAACATACAATGCAAGAGTCTAGAAAAGGGTTTTAGCTCTGGCATCAAGGCTTTCAAATATAACATGGTAGAGACAAGTTTAAAGTTTTGTTTATCCCCTTCATGGCTGGTTTCATGGGTACCTCACATGTCTTTATCCACATATCATTTAAATCTCCATACTATGCAAGTGATCAATATGGTATGTATGCCTGCTTTTATGCCTGATAGATATTCAGGCATGCTTCAAAAAATAAGAGAATTTTAATTTTTAAAATGTAGATCTATAGTTAAATAACACAAATATCAAACAGTATTACAAAATAGAGATAATTAACCTTTTCTAAAAGAACCAGACAATTTCAATTGACTAGTGCTCAAATATTGAGTCATTCTGAATTACAGAGAGCCTTGACCAATATTTATTGCTCCATGTTTTAGAAGCAATTTCCATTTTGATGGGTTGTTTCAAAAGTGGTATTCCAAAGCAGTTAGGTAACATAAAAATATAGGATCAAGATTATGTCTGTCAGATGAAAAATACAGCATTTATGCAGCATTATATAATCCATTCGCTGGTTTATGAGCCCAAGGTCCCCCATGGGAGTGTCACAAACCCACATAATATGCTGCAGGGTTGCATTTTGCATTTGAGGCTCTAAATGAACAGGAAATACTTTCTAAAACCACAAGTATACTAGCATACTTCTAGTCAGTACCAAGAAACATGTCCAATTTCAAAATAATTTCTGTTTGGCAGCTAAGATGTTCTCAGTTTGGGAGAAACAACATTAAAATACGTGCACTTTTCCTCTAGGATGTCAATTGTTAAGATACATAGCACATAAATCAGATGGCCAAATTGGGCCTATGAAAGAACAGTTACCAATGATTCAATGTCAGAGAAGCCTACTGCGGTTTTCCCCAAGGATGAAGCCAATATTTCTTAAACACTTCAGCTAACTGCCTTCAATAAAGAAAGAGCACATGATGCTTAACTTCAAAGATGACATCACACCAGGGCTAGTGTGCGGCCAATTTAGGAACCGACATAATTGGGATTCAAAACAAAAATCAACATCGTGGATATAAAATTTAAAACAAGTAAGTATAGGCCTATGATCATGTATTACAGAGAAAAAAGTACAATAGAACAGCAACCCTTGGCAGCAGAAACAAGTGTGTAAAAAAGCTGCATGGCTAGAAAAGAAAGATTAATCCTGGTTTGAGATTAAACCATTTTCAAAAAGTGTAACTAGTCCGGATAGATACATAAAATATATAAATTGTAATAAAGCAGCTATGTACTTTACTGGTATTTTGCATGATTGTTAAAATTACCAGTTCCAGGGCCAGGGTTACAGCACAGTGGCACAGGTGCCTGCTTGGCAAGCACAAGGTCCTGTGTTCAACTCCCAGTACCAAATTAAAAAAAAAAAAAAAAAAAAAAAAAAAAAAAAAAAAAACAGTTTTCTAAAAATTGTGCAGAAAATTTGAAAGTAAATAAAATACACTTTATAGAAATGTAAAAAATGGTGTCAAGAATTTTGTATATATTTAGTTGATATATTTTAATAAAAATATTATTACAAAGTATGCTCTAAAACATGTGACTGCAATTGTAGAGTCACTGAAATAGGTGAAAAAAGTTAGAATTATTTTGGCTTCTTACCTAATAAACCTTACCACAGCCTCCGCAACATTTAAAGCAATCAACTTAGTCCAAACTAAAACCATAATTTCCCGAAGCAGTACTGTATTTGTTGTTGACCTCCAGCTCAGCGTTTTCCAACATATTTCTGAGTAAATTACCCACCATATTGCCTTTCAGTGTTTAGCTTAGTTGGGACCATGGGACACCAGAATAAGTTTCTTCCCAAAGGAAATGGACATTGGCTCCTGACCATAGATTTAAGAGTACAGTGCATTTTGTTTTAATATAACACTAAATTTATCTTTCAAATTGATGGGGTTTTTACAGGTCAAAAACTGACAGGCTGTGTACAAAATCTAGACTTTTCAGTGCTTTTCACATTTTTTATGAGTTGCCTATTTAGGAAACGGATATAATCTACAACAAAATATCTGATACATGAGGAAAAGAAAGAGAAGAAAAAGAACAGAAGGGAAAGAAAAAGAAATAGTGTACCTTCATTTTCCCAAATTGATAATCATTTATATTTAGTTGTAACAAAGAAGGTTTTATCTTGCTACCTATTCTTCAATCCCTTTTAATCAATCTACTCCCAGGCAGCTTCTGAATTTGTCATCTTTGGTTTATAAATGTGGATATTTTCTTACCCTGCTACTCAATGTGACCTATTTTAAATTTTAAGTTTAGGATGCCTAGAATATATTACAGCATGTTAATAAATCCAAGAATAACTAAACTAGTAAGTCAGTGAGTGGTCAGTCAGTCAGATGTTAATGAGTAGTTATGAAGTTGTACAGTTTAGCCAAACTTAATTTGGTTACTGCATATTTCATGTAAGCTGCACTAAAATTATATGAGTGACAAGCGATTCTCAGTCCCCAAAGAATTAAGGACAAAATTAACCCTTCTGATTAGTAAAAACAAACAAAAACAATTTTGGAGTAAAGGAATAAGGAAATATGTTCAACAACAAGGGCCAGAGGAATTTGCAATTAGAGCAGAGAACAAAATGTTCTGTCCAAGGAAAAAACAAATCAAAATGCTTTTAAATCTGTTTCCAAGGAGTCTCTCCAAAAAATAAAACCCAGAAGTGAGCTCATCTTTACAAATTTTAAACACGCAGTCAATGCTATGTTAAACATTCTTTTGTTTCATCTAATAGAGAAAAGACTAGTTTTCTAACTTTGCTGTCTCAGTAAATGAGGATGTATTTCACAGAAATAAAATGCTTTAAGTTTGTATAGTCTGTTCAAAACACAGAAACATGAGCTTTGTTCCCACTAACTGTAATTGTCAAGTTACTCTTTATTCAAGCAATAAGGACAATTTTCTGTTTAAGAGTAAATAAAGTATTCAATTTTCTATTATTACTAAAAACTATTTAAAAATCCCTAAAACATAAATACAAATTGAATTATTTCTGTGGCCCTAAATGTGCCTAAATAAAATGATTTCATACCATCAGTTACTTGATCAGGTAAAAAGTTATCACATTAGAATACAAATCATTAAGAAGCAGGAACAGGGCTGGTCTTCTGGAGGCATCAAGGGAATTAACTGGAAGCACCACTAGAAAATGTTGGTACTTTTCATAAGATAAAATTATTACATTCTTAAGGTATTAGAATATTTAAATTCAACAATATATAGTCATATAATAGCAAATGTATTTTATTCTAAGGTACTATGTGCATCTCATATGCTGGAAATATAAAACTATTTTTATGCATGGCAAAGAGGTTAATAATTTCTTAATTAAGTGAAACAGTCTAAATTCAAGGCAGTGGAAGAATTAGGAAAGAAGTTTAAAAAACATGTAAACCTACTCTAGATCTCTATCTACTGCAGATTATAATTCCTTAAGGAGTTTGAAAGTCTATTTCAGAAAGGTAATAGAGGACACAGACTTCTATTAATGTTATGTCCTCTGACATCTCGTCTGTGAAATAAAAGGAGAAAGCATTAACTTTCAACAGTGGACATGTTAAAAAGAAAAAAAACAAATGAGCAAATTCTAAATAGCTACATGGAGCAAGGTGACCCAGCCTAGCTTAACAGAGAACCAAAATGTAATCAAATGAAACCTATGACCTTTGTACCAGAGAAAGTGAGGGAGACCAGAAGGCAAACACAATTTAAGAATCCGTGAAGAAAAAGTAAAAGAAGTCACATATGCCTACAACATTCTGCTAACCCTGATGCCACCAGCAGCCCCTTCAAGAATACTAGTTTGAAAAAGAGGCAGCCAAGCCCTTTGGTACTTCTTGTAACACAGCTTCACCATCTTTACATGACCCATTTTGAAGAAGGAAACCAAAGGAAACCTCAGAGCAACAGGGCAGAGTGAACCAGAGCTATGTGAACTGGTCATGAACCACCTGAAACCACACCTCTAGTTTCCAAGTGAAAGCAAATCCCATCTGCGTGTCTCAGCCTCTCAGCGATTACACTATGGACACAGCTTCTTGATCGAGTCAGGCATGCCCATGTGTGTGTGCATGTGTGTGTCTCTACACCTGCCTGTCTGTTTCTATGTACATGTTCAGTGGCAACAGAGAATAGAAGAGGAGGGAGAGATTGACTCCTGAGGGAGAATCACAAGGAATAAAATAGAAAAAAGAAAGAAAGAGAGAAAGGAAGAGAGAAAGAAAGAAAGAAAGAAAGAAAGAAAGAAAGAAAGAAAGAAAAGAGGAAGACTGTATCCCATTCTTTCTTCAGTAGCTAGCAATATATCTTGCTCTTGATGATATCAATCTAAAGGAATCAAAATTAGAGTGGTTATACAGTTAAAAACCTACAAAAAGAAAACATTAAATAGGTTAGAATTCAAACAGAACACATTCACACTAGAATATGCTATTAAAAATAAAACATACTTTTATTTCTGAGAAAGACTCATGAGCACCAACAATATACTACATATCCCACCGGAATATACCTAAAATACGAGGAAACAGAAGTCTTAGATGCTATTGTAAACAAAAATGATCTCAATACTACATTAATCATATTTGCTTTCCTCAAGGGTTTGGAAACATTAGAAACCATGGTAGTAGTTGGCCACCTGGCCTTTCTTTTAAGTTTTATAAGAAGGATTTCTCTTCAGTTTGTTCAAGGCTAAAGCTAGAGTCTAGAGACTCTGAGAGATCCTATTATAAAGAAACCCAGTTAAGTCAAACTCAAACTTATTTGATGATGGAAAAAGCTTCATCAAGCCTTTGGTAGCATGAAGCAGAAAAGAAGCTATGCGAGATGAGGGTGAAGGAAAAGGTAATTGGTGTCTCATATACTTTAGTAAAACGTACCTATAATATTTTAGGATAAAAACACAGGAAAGGACAAAGAAATAGGTCCAATACGTAAAACCATCTGGCCAAGATCACATAGCCATTGAGTATAGTAAGAGCAAAACATAAGCATTTTCTTCCTGCAGCCATGCCTAATCATTGTACTACATCACCAAATAAAGAAAATGTCAGATTACATACCTCCGATTGTACCCTGTACCTGCTCTTCCTGTGTCATCTCCTAGCCTTTCCATGTCATAGGGTAACCCTTTCTCTGGGTGTAAGTGGGGTAGTGTGTCCTCGTGTACTTTCTTTACTGAGCTTGTTCTCCCCTTCTTTTCTGACAAGAACTAAACTTTCTAAGAATGCCCAAGTTCTATGTTTCTTCATCTCAGACTATCACCTCAGTCTCTTCACTGCCAAATTCCTAAATTTGTGCCTGCATTTCAAACCTCACCCTTTTCTGCTTTTTGATCCTTAGCCATTACAATCTGGTTAGCCATCCCCCTGGTTCCACCCCTTGTCCCCCAGCTTTTAACAGCCTTCCCCCAAATGCAATTCTCCAGCCTCAAAGGTCTTTCGGTTTCCCATTTTCTCTGACTACGTACTGGTCTTTTACATCTCTAGCTCATATGCAACGCCCTTCCTTTCCTTTCTTAGTAGCAACCCTCTTAGCATCTTACATGTTACCTTTTACAACAAATCTATTCTTGATTTCTTAAAGTTTGTAATTTCTTTCAACAAGCATGCAAAATATCTTGTACCCACAGTAGTTTAATTAATGTGACAATAAAATCTGTTGTCCAACCAGGACACATTTGAAAAATGAAAGACTTAATACATGGAAAACAGAAAATTGTTGCCATCTCATGCGAAGTAAGATATTGGTCCCCACAATTAGAGCACTTACCAGTTCATACTAAAATTTGCCTGTTCACATGTCTGTTGCATATCCAACAGACTACAAGGTTTTCAAGCTCCAAGATTTTTTCCCACCCAATATGCTTAGTACTTCATGGATGCTTAATATTTCTTGAATGAAGAAGATAAATGAAGACTAAAAGAAACAATGTTCTAAAAAGAAGATGGTTAATGATAACAGTAATTTCTTAGTAGCAAAAAAACAAAAAAGACATCTTAATGAAGGTCCTATAAAGAAGATGGTGAATAATAACAGTAGTTTCCTTAGTAGAAAAAAAATTCTTAATGAAGAAACACATTAGGTATTATAGCATTATCTAACAACCGGTGTGAAATCTTACAAGTATTTCTGAACTCAGAATATTTCCTGCCATGCCTTGAGATGGGCTAGGAAACAAATGGCTTAGAACTTAGCTCTATTATTCTACTTTTGTTCAGACTTTACCATCTGTTACTTATCATTTTAATGTCACTTTTGTGGTGAAATATTGCTCAAAGTATGCAGGTAGTTAAATGCCTCTTTTTCACATTCCCAAGGCACTTTATTGAGATTCAATAATTAATTGAGGGTCTCCAGAGTACCAGAGTGTCAGGAGTATTCACAACACTGTCATTTAACCTTCTATGAACTTTGTGAGATAATGTTACTGTCCCCATTTCAGAGGTAAGGAATAAGATATAGAGGACTAAGAGAATTCCATAAGAATATACAAGAAGTTGAGTATCTACACTCAACTTCCATTTCAGCTCTGTGCTTACACTGACGTAGAACTGAGCATGTCTGACATGATTATTTATAAGTCTGCCTCCCCAGTGAACCTGTCCAGGACCTATGAGCTTGGACAATGTCCCTTTAAAAAAAGAAGACCATGATATAAACCTGCAAATAGTTCATTTTGAGGCTGAAAAAACATAGTCTTAATGTTAAGTGAACATTAGACAAATGATATTATGAGCCTATATTCACTCAACTTAGAATCTGCACAAACTATTTGGTATCTCATTAGTGTTTGTTAATATGTACCGCCCATGTAACTGTGTCTAAGTCTGCTTCACTCTATGAAAGATGCTTATTAAGCAATGTGCTAGATTTCAGAAAGAAGGAAGGAAACTAGCTCTATCCTTTTCAAGTCACAAGTCCCTGATTATACTAATCTAGACTTTATCTAGCTCCCACTCATAGCAGATTCATTCTATCTCTGTTTATGCTTGCATATAAAAATATTAGGATTGCTAATTAGGGGGCAGTACACCATCTCTGCCATATACAAATTGCTCCTATGTGAACCTGCAGCCACTAAATAGGGTTCCTCTGATTGGGTATCGTCAAAAGGAAGTCAGGATGCCTGGTTTTTAGCAGGAAGAAAAATCATCAAACACTTTAAGCAGGGAAGAATGAAGATGTGCTACCTCCTCCCTGCAACACAAGTAGCCCAACACTCCTGTTAAGTACAGTATCATATCTCCTCTCTGTGTGGCCCAATCTTCTTTAACTCTGGGCCGGAAGTCATGCATGCAAAATATGACTAGGGAGGCAGAAGAAGAGCAAGAACACAGGCTTTGAAATCTCTCATCTCTGCGTTTGGGTCACAGTTCTACAACTCATGGACAAGCAACTTGTCTCGGACTAGTTGCTCTGTGACATCTCCCTCTATCAAAGGGGATAACAGTAATGGCAACCCTCACAGAACTGAAGAAAGTTACACAGACTTTAGCACATATAAAGCATGTAGAACAACCACTGTATTTGCTTAATAAATATTATTAGCATTGGTATTTTCCTCATCCCTCCCGTAGCCTCTGCATCTTCCTCGCCACTTCCATTCCCCTCCAACCTTCCTTAGGAAAGATAAAGAACCGGGAGAGAGACAGAAAAGGGTTCCTGCTCATTGTGTAACACAGTGTAGTATGCCCGAGAGAGCACAAGCACTGGAATGAGAATGATGTGCTTTTGAATTCTGCCACTCCACTTACTGGCTGCAAAACTGTAAGCAGCTTATTTAACCTCCTGGAGGCTCATTTTCAAGTTTCATAAAAGGCATCTTTTCACTCCCCCAACTTATAGGGGTTCCAGTTGGGATTAATGTTACTGTTGCTCTCTCCCCATCTTCCTTGGCAGGTCTTCTCACAGCCCCTCCTGAACCTCTTCAAAAAAGTATGCAAAAGAAATGCAAACCTTGGCAAACCATGGAAAGACAAGCCATGGAGCCCTAGACAGCCAGTGCTCATTATCTGGCCTTTTTCCATTCCTTGCACCCAATTCCCTGTGGCCCAACACCACTGTTTTAGAGGACAGGGAGGCCTTGAAGCCGAACAATATGGGTTTTACTTCCAGGGTCTCTCACCTAGCATGGAGAGAGTGAGCAGCTCCCTTCATGGAAGATAGAGCAGGGTGCACCACACTCCCTGATAGCTAGCTGTTAATTTGAAACCAAAAACACATAATTAAGAACTACCACAGTTCAGATAAGCAAGTAAACAGAACTCCTACAGGAAGAAAGGGAGACCCAAATGCAACGAAAATGCTTCTTCTGTACATCCACAGTCTACCTTTCAGCGATTCACAGGCTTCCAAAAATGTGTCTTTGACAGTTTGCCTCACTTGCAGGCAAACTTCTGGAGCCCGGTGCATTTTCACACTAGGGTCTACCAGCTCTGTGTTGTATAAATCACTTTAGAAATCTTAAATTCATATCAGCAGTAAGAATGCTTTGTATGAAGGAGGGCTGAAAATAAAGATTTCTTGTTTTATTTGAGAAGAAACAAAATACACGGAAAAGAAATTAGCTATATGGTTTGTTGTTGTTGCCTGTTTTTTTGTTTTCTCTTTTTCCTCTGCTTGAGGCAGGCAAAGTAAAGGAGACAAAGTAAAGGAGAGTTTCACTGGCGCCCTGGGGAGAAGAACACACTCCCCTTTCTTCTAAGAAGGAATGTCCCTAACTCCCACGAAAAACCCTATGGGAATAAATGAAGGAAATCACGTCTCACAGAATCTAACAATGGCAATGCATCGGGAAGTTTCTAAGTGAAAGATCTTGGTGAATCCCAGTTTCACAAAGCACAAATTAGGAAAGAAGTTCTTACTTGTTATAAAAGAACAGGGCAGGTATGCAGAAATGATTTTATCAGGTATGCATTACAGCATTCAGATGAATTTTTTAAAAGAATGATGGCTTTTAAAAACCAAAATGCCACTTTGTACCGATTTTTCTAAGAAGTTCCATGTCAACAATTTACAGATTCAGAACCACACAGCTAATTCTCCTTCTAGAAGAAAATGATCTCAACATGAAATCCAATAAAGCAAAGAAGATATTACGATTTTAGATTATTGTCTTTTCAAATGTTAGGCATTCCAAGTGTAGTTCAGTAATTAAATGTTGAAATAAATGTACTTTCTTATTTTACATGTTTCATATTTAGAACATCTTTCCAAAAAATGATAAAAATAATGAAACTAAAATTCCCTGTTACTTTCTAATGATACATTTTTACTGAGAAGAGGGGTTTAAGAAAATTCTACTCAGGGAGAAATCTAAGATTCAATTAAAGTTTTATATTAGTCTAAAAAAGGAACACTAATAGAATCTTTGGCATATTTTTGAATACACTAGCTACTGCCAAATAACTGTACATTATTTTTTTCCAAGTAATTTGGTGTACTATAGATTCTTGTTACTCAGGAGATTATATGAAAAAAAAATCTTTTAAATTGAGTGAACCATTTCTAATATAAACATGCTCTGTTGTCAACTTAAAAGTTGGCTTATTTTTACTGCATTTGGAAGCCTGTGGGGCAAGGTTAGCTACATTTAGGAACACATTAATTTTGTGTATAAATTCAGTGGAAGGGGAAAACAGACAAAATGAAACAAAAGACGAAAATGAGGACCAGCTATCACCACCAGTGTTCTGGGCTTGGTTTCTTCTGCTTTTTACAGCCAGACCTGAAGAGTTAACAACATCTGAAAATACAAGGAAGTCCATCACTCCTTTCATTTCCATTTTATTACTGATATGCACCTAGTAGGCTGCTGGCATGGTTTTTAATTATGTTGGAGAAGCTCATTTTATTCTTCTGAAATGGATTAAACTGAAAAAATAACTCTACCACATGGACATCACAGACGCCGACTTCCCTCTACTACTGACAAAAAGGAAGCAGTTGCAGTCATTTGAAATGCTGTCAAAGACACATTTTTGGAAGCCCGTGAATAATGGAATCTTCCCGAGTTTCACCTGAAGAAGAGAAAGGAAGAAACGGGACGCTGGAACAGAGCTCTGAAGTATCGTTTCACAGGGTAACAAGAGGCAGTGTGTGCAGTAGAGTAGTCACGGTAAGAACTCAGGAGAGTCTGGAAACTCTACTTGTAGAGCACATCAGCCTCGAAGAGAGAAAAATCCAGAATTCAGGGACTAGGTTGCAGCAATAGCATATCCTGGGTGTGGTGAGTAGCAGATTTACGGAGAGTGCAAAAGGAGAAAGAGTTCAGTCAAGGTTACAAGAAATGGAGGAAGTGGGAAGAGAGAAAGGGGACAGTACAGTATAGGAAGGTTTTCCATTTGGGGATCAGAAATGCTTCTGAGTCCAGGAGAACATGATGTGTAAGCAGGAGTCAGGTATTATACTCCCAACTACTGATGTCTTTCCCTCCAATAGCTCCGTCTTCTCAACTCAAACAAGGCTCAAAACAACACACAGCAGTGACCACCAATTAATACAGTTGTCTGATCATGCCCCACAACTCTCCACTGCTTGTTTTATTTAGACACTTTTCTAAATGCTTTCTTACAACATAGTAGGGAGATAGATCAATGCATGTGTGTTTATTTATTTAAAAATGTTTAGACTTGCCTCTTACAATAAATTGCAAGCTCCATGTGGGGGGGGGACCTCTGCTAGGACCTTAGGACTCAAATCCTGCTGTCACTTCACTTTAGTCTCCTGAATTTAGTTGCTTTTTCTTCTGTAAAATGTGAATCATAGCATTGAGTTTGTGCACCTCTGAGAATTATCAGAAGTGAGGGAGGTACACAAAATATGTCACAAATTTCAAACCTCTGTGCAAGGTAACATGCTATGATGATTATCTTTAGCTTATTTGTATACCCTGAAGTTAATTCACTAAATAGGTACTGTTCAAATGCACAGTCTAGATACAGAAGGGCACAAAACTACACTACAATTACCAAAGATGAATGTCTGGTATAACTAGATGATAACTGAGATTGCAAAGATACCAATGTGTCAATGGAACTTGCCTGATAGCATGGAAACCGAAGTGCTATAAGGGAAGTCAATGTAGATATTAGAAGTGTCCCATAATGATCCTCACAAAGCAAAGTGATTATTGGGAGCCCTCTTTGGCACCACAACACTAAAAATGTGAAGGTAAACAAAAGAAGATAATCTTTTATTGACATTTTTGGATTCCCACTAAAACAACTAAACACTAACTCTTTCTTTTGCCTTGTTGTTCATAATGTCTTATTTTTTATTGTAATCTCCAATAATCTGCTCAACTTTAATCTCTTCTTCCTTTGTGATTTCCTCAGGATGACATTTGGATATGAGTCCTACACAATTCAATGTTTGATCAAAGATATTAACACTGACAGGATAAAGACTATCAACAGGGGTATAAAACTTTCATTTGTTGAGACTGAGACGTTCAAATATCATAATCCCTACCTGCAATCCCAGATTTGTAACATTCATGTTAGAAAAGCAACTTTTGTTAAAATATCCACAAGTACAACCAGTCCTGCCCTCCTAGGTATGAAGATCCATCATTAGAAATCTAATAAACCTGATCAAAATGAAGCTTTCTATATTCATGTTTAGTGGTCATACACAGAATCTGCAGAGGCACTCCACCACGGAGTGTAGTGATGCTGTAGTCTCAGTATCCTTACTAAGCACTGGCCCCTTCCAAGGCCCATACCTTACTGGCTTGCTTTTCTTTTCTGAAACAGGCTAGCCTTGAATTCATGATCCTCCTGCTCCAACCTCCGAGGTGTTGAGGTTTATTGGCATGTATCACCATGCCTGGGTTAGTTGTATATTTTTAATTTTGCATTACTCTTCCTAAAACAGGGCCCTGATGTGGTGTAAGCTCCAGGCCACACTAACCTGAGGTATGGCCCAATAATATGAAAAGAGAAGCAGAGTACACATACTTAGGTTCAGGCACACTTTTTAGTGTCAATTTCATATACAGAAGGACAATGTCTGTAAAAAAGGTAAATTTCTAAAGTGGTGCATAATGATTATCAGGGTTCCATATCATATCAGCACCATTTATAACACTGTGAATCTGTCTGTTGCTTTGTACTCCGATCATTGCCTTGCATGCGATGGAGCCATTTCTGTTGTTTTTATTTCTCAAAGAAAGTTTATGGTTTCAGATCCAAACCAACAGCTACTCTGAAGGAAAGAAAAAAAAAAAAAAGTGGAAGAACAAAAAAAGGCCCTTATAATGTACTTGTCAGAAACAAAGCAATTATGAACATTATATGATTAAAAAGAAAAGTCATTTAAATAATGAAGTGTAATTTATTTAGCAATTCCCTATTTAGTAATTTGCTATTTTTATTACATTCTAAATCAATCCATATAGCACAAATTCTCTCAATCTCACTTCGTACTATTTCATTGCTTAAACCTATATTTCATGGCAAGACAATATCTTTCTATAATAAAGTGGTAATAAAAAGAGTACCAATTATCCCAGTATTTTCTCAAAATAGGTAGACTTTCTTTCATGCCTTAATTTTATGTTTTCCTTTGCCCCATACTAAAAGCTCGGCATAATTATCCCTGAACAGGTTGAGCAAGGTCTCTGCAAAATCTGCTCAGGGTGATTATTTAGCTTTTTTTTTTTGTATTTGCAGAATTTAGCTGAGAATGTTACAAACGGTTTATCAAAATAAATGCTTGATTGGCTTTAGCAGTTTTTCGTAATTGAAAAAATAAAGAAAAAAGAGTTTTCTAATAAATGGAAGGAGAGAGAGGTTAAATACTTTAATTACTAACTTGCAAAAAGATTTCCATTTGAATATGGAAACAATGTAAAGGGGTGCCTAATTTTTATGGGACTGGAATCACTTCAGAGGGTTTAATGATACTGCTGGGCAACTGAAACAGTGCAACTCAATAATGTGATTTCTAAGCATACTTCCTTAAAATGTAATAGTGCTAGTGAATATTTAAAATGGGTTATTTTAAAAGAAAGGTTGAATATGCAAATTTTTAGGTGTAGGAATAAAGAAAACAGTGACTTTTTAAAAATAAAATAGTTTTCTACTCTCTCTCTCTTGAAATGAAGGCCAGTTACTGCTGAGGCACAGGAACCAGAGGACTACAGAAAGATTTTCCTGCCAACAATTGCCTGATGCTAACTGAAGAGCTCAGGTAAATATGTCTTACCCCTCTGAAGCACACTTGACATTTCTGATCTTTGAACTCTGATTTTCACAATTTGTAGGCTCCTTAGTGAGGCCTTAAGAAGTAAAGGTCTTCTTGAGCTCAAATGACCCTCACTGCTGCCTGACTTATTCATATATGGACACTGTGTTATGGGAAAGCCACGTTAACCAGATTTCAAGGATTCAGCTACTCTGGTAATACACTGTACCCCTCAAAATGGAGATTTCATAAACAAAAGATTTTCCATCCTTCTAAATATCAGTTAATTCCACCTAATCAGATATATTATCAGCACTAATCCTAACACATAGATTACCAGCATTACAAAGCAGCCATTACTAATTAGCCCTCCTTCCTAATACTGCCAGCCCAGGAAAGCCTATCCACAGTACTATTAAAAGAGAGTCTATTCTGAATTGCTGTTTTGTTTGTAAAAAAAGGGGGGGAAAAATCTGTGTTCCTTTCCAGCTGGCACAGTTTTCCTAAATTAGATTAACTTTTAATTTAAATTAAAAATTTTAAAAGCTTCACACAAAGAGACAGTAATTGCCCATTTGAAACATCCAAAAAAAGGTGATTGAAGGGTACAGTAATATGCTTACATGAATAATAAATAATACTTAGCATTTAGATAGGGTTTTATCCTCATCAAATCACTTCTTTATCAGCATTAACTAATTCAGACATTATCCCAGGAAAAAAGTAAAATTAAACAATAAAATAGTGCCCTACTTTACACTGGGGTAAACTGAAGGATACTGTAGAATTCTGTGATGATGATGACATATGAATTTCAGAATATATAGGTATTTCCTCATGGAACCTGCGTGCTCAATTAATCTGAATCTGAAGTTAATTTTTGCCACAGCCATTGAGTGGGCTTGAGTGATTTTACATGAGTCAATTTTGACTCCCATTTACACCAGTGTCAATAAGAAGCTAGGAAAGACACACTGCATCTCTTCACCTTCATATATTAATCTAAAAAATGGGAATTAATTATTAACATATATTTAGGTACACACACTCATACATTGTGCCTCATAAACACTCAACAAATTGTAATTACTATTCATCATTAGAAAGAATTCAACAGCCAACTACTAACAGTAACCTAATGGAATATCTCAGTACTCTGGCAGGAAATGGAGAAAGAATCTAAACCAGGTATTGAAATGGAATAAAAGATTCTAACATCCCTGGAAATGACGTTGCATCTTCCACAGCAATGTGTAATAGTTCCTACTGTACAGCCTGGTGTGGTGGTGCATGTCTATAATCCCAGCACTCAGGAAGCTCAGGCAGAAGGATCACTGCAAATTCGAGACCAGCCTGAACTACGTGAGACCCTGTCTCAAACAAACAAAAACCCCATTATATGCAAATAATGTACCCCAGGAGAATATATAAAATTTCTACTTTATTTATTTATGTTTTTAGATCTAAGGCATTAATTTTACTCTTAGCATCCATCCACTGATGGAAAAAACAATGAGTAAGAATTATGGTGAATATGTAACACCTTAGTGACACCTCTAAATGAATGTATGCTTATATCTTAACTATAAAAGCACTACATAGATAAAAAAAAATCCCTTCACTACGTAAGTGGGACAAACACGTTTAGTACACATATAAAGCTGAGAAACAATTGCAAGAAGTTCAATATTCTTCAAAGGTCTGCAGCCTACAGTGTGGAAACCACTCACCTAGAGGCTAAGAAATAACATTCTGTTCTACACCCTCGTCGCACAGCTGACACTCACCAGAAAAATTGAGTAGTACTATCAGTTTCCACGTTTCTAAAAATTTTCAAATGGAACTTTGTAGAATGAAGCTTAGTTCCTCACAGTGTTTTAGAGATGGGAGAAAAGTTGGATCCAAGTCATCTGTTTTAAGATGAGAAACACTGAAACCCAGAGAAGCTGAGATTTGTCTTCTCCAACTACCACATAATGGCAGAATTCAATTCTTAAAATTTCAGTCACAGTTCACTATATAAAAAAATAAATAAGCTGACCATATGGGTACTTCTAAAAAATATGTGCAGAAAAGAACACTATATAAATTCTTTTTGGAGGAATTTTTTTTCTTTGTCTTTTTCCCCGTCTTAACAGATCAGATGCAAGTTCCCCCAACTCTCAAGCAAGACTCAAAAATCTTTTATTATAATTGTGTTCCTTTCCTGCCCTTCTCTTCAGCCTCTTTTCCATAACTCTTCTTCTCTTTTCTAGAAGATGGGACACTATAAAAATAGTTGGCTGTTTTGTTTAAACATAAAAACCTGTTAAGATATGCCAGTCACTATAAAAACTGAAGACTTAAAATTAGTTTCAATCATATGTATAACTGAATCTTTAGCTGTTGGAAATTCCCACATTTTTTCATTCTCTTCACTTGGAGAATTTACATGGTTGCAAGCAAACCTTATATTAGTCCTCATGGCACATAGTCTCAACATCGTAGCTTAAAGTATCCTGAATTACATTTTCACTTTCCTCTGAGGCTTTATGAAGCTCTATAGTATTGCATATTACACATAAGTCACTTTTAATGTTCTTCTAAAGCTTGTTAAAAGCTACACAAACTTTATACCTCATGACTCTGAAGTTTAGCTTAACTACCAGTAAACTTGTACCCACAATTTGTCTAGTTTTCCATATTGGTGATTTCCACCCATGTCTAAATGGATCTTTTTGTTTAAAAAGCTGTGTTTTAATTAATAGCAGTCACTGGTCATGTACATGAAAAAAATGCCTTCAACTTTTGCTCCACACATTCAATATGGTAAAATCCAGACTAAAAGTTTTAATAACTATGACACTACTAACAACTCCAGACGACTTGCTAAATATTGTATACTAAATGTGACTGTTCTATTTACTCTGAATTTTAAGTAATACATAAGTAAAACAAATTTAAACATGATTTAAGCAGGTGCTATGCATGTCTATATTGGCCAGATTTAGACTATGCTGTTTTTCACTTTTTTGTCAGCTAGACCTAAATCACACTGTTTAAAATACAAAATTCACATTACACCTCTCTGCACACCATCCCAAGTTGCCTTACACTGTGTGTGCTTTTGACTGATAGAATTCTAGCTTGAGCCACACATGATCTGAAATTCAGCCTTTAAGGAAGAGCAACACTGAAATCCAAGTGATTGTGCATCAGAGAAGAAGCTTTGTTGGCTGAAATTTTCAAACACAGGGTTTTATTAAGTTTTTTTCCCTAGAGCAATAATCTCATTTAAAACAACAAAAAATTATAGTAAATATGCCAACAGTATAAACAACAGATGAAATTTTCATATTCCTGAATGCCATGTAGTAGTAGCATCAGCTGTATCTGGAAGGAGAAACCTTGCTGTTTCTGTCTTCGTGGACTAACGTCACTGAAACTGCACAATTCTTATATGATTATTTATCATTTCTATTTAGGAATAAAGTTGGGATTAATAACTTTACTTCAGGACACTCAGAATATTATGAGAGCAATGCTTACCATTGTATCTATCAAAGTTACTTTTTTATATTAGCTAAACTATTTAGAGTTTTGAGACACTGCAAAATAAAGGTGAAAAATTAAGTAAGGATGGAATTTGGAATTTAAATATTTTAGTAGAATAAAATAACTTTGTGAAATTAATCATCCAAAACAAACAACACTGGAAAACAGATTTTGTCATGATTATGAATTTTATACAAAAATTTTCAAGACACTAGCCTTTTTTATCTTACCTTAATTTTAAAGCAGCTTTACAGTGTTCTATTTATGGCAACAACTTTACTAAAGAGATTTAGAAAAAAAAAAAAACTGTTGTAAAAAAAGGGGGGAGTAGAAAAATTTTCTTTTGCTATAAATGTTATATGAATAAGTTTATCTTTATGTTTCAGAAATTTATATATATAATAGAGAATCTAGCCCAAAAACTTCTAAATACTTCCAAACCCATTATTCATTTAAAACAAAAGTTTACGTTCAAGATTCCTTAACCATTTTTTAAGAAAAATATCCTCCAGATTTCCATATCAAATGTTACTTTATATATTACAGTAGGGCAAATATCTCACTAGTTAAAAAGAACTTTCTGGGAAGAGATGATTGAGTTACTGGGAATTCTTGAAAAGAAACTTAACGTGATGTCATTATTATGAATGAACCTTGGTCATTACACACATTGTTATTTTGATAGACCAGTTTGAAAATTAGAGAGGATAAACACACATACATATGGATACCTTCTCATTATTTGTGCCCAACATTATTTTTACCAACAAGAACACTGTGAAATTTACCCTAACTTGTGCCTTCATTAACTAGTATTAAATGGTAATGAAGATGGCTCCAGCAAATTTGAATTTTAAAAAAATTAAGTATGAACTCAGTCATTCAATAAAGTGTTGTCGTCCTTTGGTGTGTTTCTAGGCACAGAATATAGCAATTTACTATTGACAAGCACTAACGGAGGAGGTCATTTCACAAGTATAGTGTGGACAAAGGTGAACCGGGCAACTGATGAAATCTGTGGCCAAGGCGAAATAGCAATCTCTGAGCCAAATGGTAATAAAGTTACTGAAATGAAGCAATGTAGTTTCTAAACTGAACTGTCATAAAGGAGGATATGGGACTCAAACTGGCATGTCAGTAGTAATTAAAATATTATTCCTCTTTTTTAAAAAAGATCCCAATGGTTTTAATAATCTAATCGATTTATTTTTATTCAAACAACTAAACGTGAGGTTAGAGGATGCCCCTGGACAGCGAGGAAAGAAGCGGGCAGTGCGGAGGTTAGGAGAGAAATAGGGCAAAATCTAAAGAGAGAAGAAAATAACTAAACAGATGTATTAAAATATCGCAGCTTTACAAATATTGCTGCAAACAGACAATTGTGCTATCCCACAGGAAAATAATTAAAGGGATTCAAAAGTTATACCTGATACTAATACTTGGAAAGTAATCGCTACCTAGAGCCTGTATTTGTTGCTTCCCTGGATATAAGTTTCTGCAGGCAAACATGACAGAAGTTCTCAAAACACATCCATCCTAAAGTCTCTAAAGTCTTGGAGTCTAGCAAATAGCATTCTTCATATGTATGCTAGAGTATAACTCTCCTGCAGTGTGGCACTAGACAGAAGACTTGGCCTTGCCCACACAGCTTCAGCCTTGGCAAACTCAGAGAAAGACCATAGCCACTAACAGGAAGAAGCCATGAAGCCCAAATCCAAATCCAGACACTCTGCCACTGGACCCACATTCTCTTCACAGTAAGTCTTTCTAAAAAGTTAATATTCAGCCATGAAACTGGCTCCATCCTAACATTTTATGTAATCCACTTTACAACTAGCTAATTTCATGTAATCATCTTTCACTTAATTAAACCTACACTCATGTTAGTGAATAAATAAATAATTTGTCTAAACTGAAATACAAAATAGTTCATTTGGAGAGAACACAGAAGAATCATCAGGATCTAAGGCCTAGCCATGGAATCACAGAATCATACACTCAGGACACTGGAGACAAGCCAAAGCTTTGGAAATGTCTACAGTATTTTCTCTTGAAGCATGATCCTTCCTTACAAAGTACAGTATTCCCCACCCAGCTGTTAGACCCAAAACGAGATTTGTTGCATGATCAAAGACCTATCTGTACAGGATTTGGAAGACTTCAGGTTAAATTAACCAAGAGGTCCCTTCTTGCCAGAATCTTCCCACTCTCTATAAAGCAAAATAAACATATTCCTGAAATGAAAGTTGGCTTTTCTTGTCATATCTATGAGAAAAAAAATAGAATGGTATTTTTAAATGAGCAAGTCAATCAATTTATTTTTTTCTTGCACTCTTGAAAGCTCTAGGAAAAAAAAGAAAATGCACCAGCCAGATATAAAATGTTAGTCTTTATTTTTCTCATTGCTTTACTAATGTTAACATATGCTGTACATGTGAGAGTCCAAAAGAAAATAACAATGCAAATATTCACTGAATAGGACGCTCAATTAAAACTGGTAAACAGTTCACTGAGACTGTTCCTGAATCATGAAGCAAACAGTAAGTCTTTATAAAACCTTCCCCAGAGTTTTGTACCTTTTACAAATACGTTAAAAATTCTATGCTAAAGTAGTGATCAATCAGTGTTCCAATAGTAATCATCAGTGTTCTAAAAATATAATACACCCCTAATCAATTGTCAAGGAATAAACTCCCTGTTTTTTTTTGAGGGGAGGAGGGATTAGGGCAGTTACTCACAACTCAAAAATTTTAGCCCCAAGGTCTATGACCCTTTTGAAAAAAATACAAAGTAAGATTTAGCTAGGATGTAAGCTACACTCCAGAGGCATTATCAAGATTAAGCAACTGCTTGTCTGTCCTTGGTTTATTTTGCTTTTTATTTTGGCAAGGCTAAATGACCTTCCTCCATAGGAAATAAATCTGTAAAGAGCTAAAGATCATAGGCAATTAATGCACTGACCAGCAAGAGAGTTCCCTTCAATTACGGTTGTGGATGTGCCAAATGCAGGTGGAAATGTGTTTGCAAAAAGCAAGGTGAAGCAAAATGCAGACAGACTTGCACTGCTGGAAGACAGGATTGAGTTTAGTTCTGTGCAAAATTTTGTGCTGTCTGACGGTGACATAATAGTGTCAGCTAATGAAAGGTTTTTATTTAGTGCCAATTTTAACAAAACCCACTCTTTAAATTATGACACAATAGGGATTTGGAAGTCTTCCACATCATTTTAAAAGGAGGCAAACTAGAATCCAGCATGAGATGAAGGTATTATTTCATCTTATACAGTTCTCATTTTTAGCTCAGAAAATAACTTATTTATTGGTAAAATAAAGATTTAGAACATTAAGTAAAGAGACACAATTACAAGATTACACAAAATCAGCGTTTACCTGCACATAATAGCTTTTCTGGTTTTCTGGTTACAGAGAATCATTCGTTTCAAATCTTTTCAGTGCATATAAACTCTTGCTTTACTAAAAGTAAAATCTACAGGCATGTACTTGCACGCATGTGTATGCCTGCACACACACACACACACACACACACACAAACACACACACACACTTGCACCTGAAGGAAAAAAACATTCTTGTTTAACCACAGAGCTGCAATAAAATCAAATCTTTTTACTCCAAAGGCACTGCTCTGATTAGAAGACGTTTGTCGCTTCTTAAAGGAAGTCCATAACAAATGTACATTTTATCAGCCTTAGAATTCTAATTGTGTTTAATACAGTTTCATGTTGCATCAAAGTACAAAATCAATACCATTTGTCCAGCGTACAGGAAAAATGGAATCTATAAATGCTCCTTATTGAGTAATTAAACACCTATTATTGTCGTGGGTAGTGAAACAATGAATATGATAAGATAAATTTTTGCAAGAAAATACAGTAGTGATTAATACCTCCCTACATATTAAATAAAAATGACTGCCTTTTGTGCAGTACTGCTGGCGGAAGAACGGGGACGCGAGTAGTTGCCAGTGCCACAATAACAGGCTAACCTTGAACTGAACTCCCTTCCTCAAGAAATTAAATGCTGTAACAGGACTTTAAATCCCCCCACTTAGAGCTCATTTGTGCGCCATGTAACCTGCAGTTCCTGAAGAGAACTCATTATCTTCAGAAGGAGAATCCTTTTATAATTTCTTTATGAATGTGTATATTGTTTCTCCAAAATAAAAGTATTTCACTGTCCAAAAAGGATAAGAACATTAACAGTGTAAGCAAGGCAAAGAGACTTGTACCAATCAGATACCATTCTACTTCCAGGAATTCAAGCACAGAATATAATCTGTTGTGGAAAACTCAACATTAGATTGAGAATGAGGTTAGAAAAAGATATTAATCTGCTAGACTGATGCTAACATTCTTATTTTGTTGCTAGAGTTTTCTCTCTCTCTCCCTCTCTCTTCCTCTTCCCTCCTTCTCTCTTATTCCACAGTGCTCACCCCCACCCCTCACCCCGTACCCACAAACACACCACCCCACCTACCACCCACCACATGGCTCCTGGTGACTTTGCCTTAAAAAAAAAAAAAAAAAAAAAAAAAACTTAAGCTTGATGCAGCAGAAACAGCTACAAAGTACAAAAGATGAATCTATGGATGTGCCACTTGTAAAGGGTAACCCTATTTCACAAGTGAGATGGGACAAAAAAGAAAGAAAAAAGGCCACTGAAGCAATAACTGCTCACTGAATTACCATTAAATTGTAAGATTTACAATCCAATGTACAGTAAGTGCATATCTAATGGAGTTTGTCCTCTAAAAGAATATAAAGTGAATCTTTACAGCTTAAGATGTATGTAGGTGATGTATGTTTCTTTTAATCTACTTTTTAATTAAAAACAAAAAATTCAAAACAAAAAAAGACACACTGCAGAACCCCGAGGCAAGCGTAAAAGCTTACCTAATTTCAAATGCACTTTACATTAATTACTCTCATTTTCCATCAAACTGAATTCAGTCTTCCAAACACAAAATGTAAGGGACATAAAGAGATCTGTATAGAAAAACAAAAAGACATACTATCCTATCACATCATTAATATATGAATAGTTAAACTTTCTGATCTGTTTGTTAAATTTAAAAAATGCTGTGTCTAAATGTTTGGTTATATATTGTGAGAGGTTTTTAAGACACAAAAAAGACACTTTATTCATGTTATATCATTTAATAAGGGCAAATACATTCTGATGGAGAAAATTCAAATATGATACTTGAGTAGCCAAATATCAATAATATCATGGCTATGTTTATTAGCCACAAACAACCCCCACAAAGAAGTTGACAATTTTTGATGAAAAATCACTGAAAATAAAATTGAATTAATTCTTTAATAACTAATGCAGAGTCTAACAATCATCCTTTGCACTGCTCTCTAAAGTAAACATTAATAGTGAAACACTGCCAATATCAACCCATGATAGAGAAACACTAATGAAACCTAACTGGTCAGAGATTCATGTACATGGATAATATTTTAGTGAAAGCTTTCCAAAAGAGGGAAAAAAAGGCTACTTAAGAATATTTCTTAAAAGATTTATTTATTCTGGTTCAGTAAACAAGAGTCTTATTTAAGTAGTAGTGCAGAAGTCACTGTCCTTGAATTAAGTAAAATATAAAACTATTGCGCTGATTTTGCAAATCTATGCTTTGCTCTTCTCACCTCTCACCTCCAGGATCTGAATTTTATTTGAAAGGATTAACAAATAACACACATGATCAGTAATGATATCCTTGTTCTTAAAGCCTTAGTGACACAAGTTAGGTGAAGGTGAAGTAGGGAATTATCAGTGCAAGTAGCTATGTCATCAGAGCCTTCAAAAAGGTACAGTATAGAGATGCCTAAATGAACAGTAGTATAAAGAATGTTATAAATGAAATGCACACAGATTTAACACACACAGCCTACCTCTGTTTATGAGAAATATAAAATAAATACACCACTATAATGTAAATCAAAAGGTATTTTCTCTTACAATATAAACCAAAAGGCATTTGGTAGTCCACCTTTGCAGCAATTTTTAACTTCAATCCTAGTTTAAATGATGCACCCTGTTCTCCCCATCTTTGCTAAGATATTTGAAAGATTATTCAAAACATCAGCCCCTCTCTATGCTACAGTGAGCTGGTGAATTTCAGCATCTGATGAAGACCAGTGAACCACCTGATACTTTTTCAGCAGGGTGATAAAATTAAAGGATGGCTTTGATTTGCTTGAGGGATTATTTCCCTTACTTAATTGTTTAAAGTGCACAGTATTAACACAAAGAGGGGGAAAAAAGAAAATTAAGAAGGTGACTGTAGAGCCTGAGCTAATTGCAAGCTGATTAGATTGTGCCATGCAAGAGCTCTCCCTCCGTTACATACCATCACAAGCCCTGGTCTTTTCCACCCTGCTGCTGCAGCAAACAAGCTGATTTGCTAACAAAGTGGTCAGCTCGGGCACTTGCACAGCGGCTCACAGGGTCCACAGACGGCTGCTCTCCATGCAGAGAATCGCAAGCTCCATTTTCCAATCTGATTACACGGCTCCTTGTTCCAGCAGTCTTAAACCTTCATGGCAGTTTACCAACATTTTCATCACTTTTTTCTTTTACAAAGCAAAAGAACTGATAAGCTCTCAGGTACCCAGGATTTCATAGTCAATGTCTGGCCAGCAGCCAGCATTCCTTCACCACACAACTGTTTCGGGCCACACTGCATAAAGCAGACAGGATTTACCAGACAGCACAGAACTATTGGAATTTTGCCGGGTATATAAGTGGGCAGCATGTTTCTGTCCTTACAGATGTCGACTCTTGTGTCTAATCACACGTAGGACGTACAGAGATCTAATAAGTAGCCTGCCTGCCCCTAAAAGAGGTAATGCAAAGCAAATCAATCAGCATATACCCATGAATTCATGATCACCCTAGCTCGGGAACTCTGTCTGATAAATGTAAAGCATAATAACTGTTTTTAAAAGTCCTGGTCTGATTACCTCGACTAATTACCTCAATTACCATGAAAATGATCCTAGTGACTTTCTGTTTCAATCTGAAATGTTGTGGGCAACACAAAATCACTGATTACCACCTTCAAACTTTGGCAATTCCCTAGATCTTAAAAAAAGAGGAACTCAAAAATATAGAAATGAAGCAAAATATTTGCCTTCCAAAGCAGCCTCTGAGAATTCATCTTCTGTCTTTTAATTCCCAGAAATCACAGCACACTGGTGACATGAGTTTCAATGCAGTATATTCACATTCAAAAGTTTAAAACAAGATTCCAACAGCATTTCAAGGCAAACACCTAGGTAAGAAGACTCTTGTAGCTAATATTTTAGCAATTCACTTTACTTACAGTCCATAAGACCAAAATGCAAAATAAACTGGGCATAAAGTATGAATTTTGCAGTGAGGTAATGTTATATGTTCACTCACTGATCAACTGAACAATAATAAATAAACAAAAAATAATAACAGAACCTCCTTCAGCCATGACTAATAACTTTCTAACAAAGAAAATGGCTTTTAATGTCTGTGGCTATTCCTGGTTTGTTTTTGCATGATATTGATCTACCTAAAGGGTTCAGAGAGGGGAAGGAGAGGAGTCTGCAGTTATGGGGGAAAATGTGTAACTCGGCTCTCGCACAATGGCCCAGTACTCCAGCTCACCGGTGTGCTGACCCTCTGTATCTCAGAGTCATTAGCTGCAGTCCCAGCCCTGCTTCCAGGAGGGGAGATTTGAACTCACACAGCAATGTGGGGAGATTCGGGATTTTGAGCATGCCAGGCAGACAGGTCATTCCTCTTCGCTGATGAGGGGGACGCCTGTCCCCTGGGGAGGGGAAAACTGGATGAGTGACTGTCGCAGAACTCAGGCAATGTGCATGCTGCTGACTCAGGAGTGGATTCTAACAGCCACCCTGCTTCGGTCCAGCCACTCCATCTGGGAGTGAGTTTAGGGCAGCAGCACTGACAGGGCATGCAAAAGTTAGGGCAGAAGAAAAGAGACTGGAAAAAGGGGATAAGGGGGAAATGAACCAGCCACTCCTTTCTGAGGCGGACATGTAATACCAGAAATAAACATCTCTCCTTCTTGCAAGTTGATATTGCCCATAAAAGATGTGTTTGTGGCTATATAAATTTAGAACAATCACAGCATTGCTAACAAAACTCTAAAAGACAACACAGATTTTTAAAACTGACAGGTTAGGCTCTCTATACTAATATCCACAACACTGTAAAATCTATAAACGCAAAGAAAGTATACACATACATCCATATTTGTATTTGCATGGGGGTGGTATCCTGCATAAATGACTGTCAACTTAAAATGCCATTCTCTAATTTATATGCAAATTCTACCTCTGGTAAAATAAAAACATATTTTAAGCAGCTTATAGTGCCAACACATTATTCCCATGAATGATTCCTAGTAAACTATTTATGCCAACTGTGGGGTTTTTTTATGATTTATTGGATGGCGAACGAAACCACTTAAACTATAGTTGTCTGTATGAATCAGTAATTTTCATGTTTCTAATTAAAATGTAAACAGCGTAATGAAGACATCAAGTTTTTAGGCAAATGTCTCTTCCAGTGCCACTTGGGGTATGGTAATTACTGGAGCAGATCTATGGATGCTCCTGAATCCTCTACAAGTCCAGATTAAAAGCATTACTGCTAAACCTGGCTTTTTACACAAGGGAATTGTGCACTCCAACCCATCCCCAGTTTGCTTACAGATGCACATTGGCACTGCCTTTAAAAAGTGATCATTTAAAAAATCAGACTGAAAAATAACAAGTGAAGTAATTTTTATTTAAGAAGTTGATTATAAAACATTTACTAGCAATCAAAACCTGGAATTAGACCCACTCAGATTTGATTTCTTGCCATTGGTTTTTTGATGGGGTTAAAAAAAGAAGAAGAAGAAGAAAAAAATAAAGGTATAAACCAAATAATATATACCACACATTTACAGAGCCAGGATCTAAGTCAAGGGATGGGTCAAGAAGCTGTTTCCAGTCCAAGACAATGCTAATTGCAAATTTCATTTTGTTTAAGTGAAATAAGTTTCCAATTTAAAAATCAGCAAAATTTAAAAAGTAACAGTAAATAATACTCATATATCAAAGAATGTAAAAGTACCTTTGAAAACTGCAACCTGTTTTCATTTCCATTTTTACTTACATTTCTTTTGAAATGTGTCATAATTTATCCTGAAGTAAGTACCCTTTTATAATACTGATAAAAATGCATCACCTATTCTGCCTACATCTATTAATTGAGCTTCTCTATGAAGCCCATTTTTCCAAGTTACTCAGGACAGTTGCTTTAAGTATATGCTACCCAGCACCTAGGTAGTTCCCTTTTTAAAATTATAATTGTGCATCACTGTTCCCCATAAACCCCTAACAACTAATGTAGCCATACTCAGAGATGTATGCTTATAAATGAAACTTGCGGTGATAAGAAAAGTCTAAAATGTATGATAAAGGAGAACCCCGCCCCTTTTTCCCTCCCCCATGAACTCAAAGGCCAGATAGACTAACATGGCCAATATTCACAGTATTTTTACATAAATGCTAGACAAGCATGTTGCTGAAGCTGACTGCAGAATTGAGAATGGACAAGAAATGTGAAAGTGTGCAGAGGTGAGACAGAGAACAATTTTTGTACTGCTATGTTATTACTAAAAGAATGCAAACAAATAAATATCTATCCACCATTCTGAGGCCAGGGAGATTATTCCATCTAAAAGTGTTGTCTCTACTTTTGCATTTGAAAACACATAAGCTATTTTTCCCCCTTGATTGAAGCATAGATGCATAGTATTTTGGGATGGGGGAGGGGTGAAAATGGAGAGAAAAAAGGATTTTGAGAGAGAGAGAGATTTTGGT